>NW_020954604.1:5014290-5133930 GCF_900497805.2 Vombatus ursinus | reverse complement strand
CTATCTATCTATCTATCTATCTATCTATCTATCTATCTATCTATCTACCTATCTATCTATCTATCTATCTATGTATATGTACACATACATATAATTTTTTCCCTCCAACTACCCTAATACTGACAAAGGTCTCATGAGTTACAAATATCATCTTTCCATGCAGGAAGGTAAACAGTTCAGCCTTAATAAGTCTCTTATGATTTCTCTTTCCTGTTTACCTCTTCATGTTTCACTTGAATCTGAGAGTCACATTTTCTATTCAGTGCTCGAAAGTCCGCTATTTTATTGAATGACCATTTTTTCCCCTGAAGGATTATACTCAGTTTTTCTGGGTAGATGATTCTTGGTTGTAATCCTATCTCCTTTGCCCTCTGGCATATTATATTCCATGCCCTGTGGTCCCTTAATGTAGAAACTGCTAAAACTTGTATTATCCTGATTGTGTTTCCACAATATTCGAATTGTTTCTTTCTGGCTGTTTGCAGTATTCTCTCCTTGACCTGGGAACTCTGGAATTTGGCTACAATATTCCTAGGAGTTTTCCTTTGGGGATCTCTTTCAGGAGGTGATCAGTGGATTCTTTCCATTTCTGTTATGCCCTCTGGTTCTAGAATATCAGGGCAGTTTTCCTTGATAATTTCTTGAAAGATGATGACTAGGCTCTTTTTTTGATCATGGCTTTCAGATAGTCCAATAATTTTTAAATTCTCTCTCCTGGATCTATTTTCCAGGTCAGTTGTTTTTCCAGTGAGGTATTTCACATTGTTTTCTGTTTTTTCATTCTTTTGGATTTGTTTTACAGAGTCTTGATTTCTCATAAAGTCACTCACTTCCAATTGTTCCATTCTAATTTTTAAGGAAGTGTTTTCTTCATAAGCTTTTGGACTTCCTCTTCCATTTGGCCAGTTTTGCTTTTTAGGGCATTCTTCTCCTCATTTTTGTACCTCTTTTGCCATTGGGGTTAGGCTATTTTTTAAGGTGTTATTTTTTTCAGTATTTTTTTGGGTCTCCTTTAGCAAGCTGTTGACTTGTTTTTCATGATTTTCTTGCATCACACTCAGTTTTTCCTCTGTTTCTCTTACTTGCTTCTCAAAATCCTTTTTGAGCTCTTCCATGGCCTGGGACCAGTTCAGATTTTTCTTGGAGGCTTTGGATGTAGGAGCTTTGACTTTGTTGCCTTCTTCTGGTTGTATGTTTTGATCTTCTTTGTCACCAAAGTAAGATTCTATGGTGTGACTCTTTTTGCGCTGTTTGCTTATGATCCCAGCCAATTATTTGAGTTTTAAACTCTTTGTTAAGGTAGGTGTCTGCTTCCAGTGTGAAGAATGCACTATCCCAAGCTTCAGGGGTTTTGTGCAGCTGTTTTCAGAGATACTTCTAGTGACCTATAAATTTTCAGTTCTTCCAAGGTGGTATGATCAAGGGGGAGGTGTTTATTCTTTTCCTGGCCTGTGCTCTGGTCTATGAGTGACTGCAAGCACTCTTCTCTGTCTTACAACTATGAGGAGGATTTCCTTTCCATTGCCACTACAAGCTCCACCACCCCAGACCTCCTCTTCAGCCCAGGACTGCCATCTAGAACTGTGACCCAGATCCAAGCACTGGCAAAGCAAGAGAATCCTGCACCAGCAGAGAGATCCCTACAATCCCCCTCTGATCAGCCACTTGATATTCCCCCTTTAGTCTGTGGGCCGGAAGTTCTGGAAGCAGCTGTAGCCCGGGGGGCCAAGCATAGGGATTGGGGCTAGAACCGCACTTCTCTCTCTCACCACAGACACAGACTTTTCTCACTGACCTTCCAAGTTGTCTTTGGTGTTGGTGGGTTGAGAAGTCTGGAAACTGCCACAGCTGCCTGGGATTCAGTCCTCTGAGGCCTGCTTCAGGTTCACTGAGGCCTGAGCAGCTCCCGAACTGTGCTCGTCTCCCCGCTCAGCCCGATGTACCTTTCTGATCAACCATCTAGGCTGTCTTGGGCTGTAAATTTGTTTCACTCTGTCTTTCTGTGAGTTCTGCTGCTTTAGAATTTGTTTAGAGCTATTTTTTACAGTTATTTGGAGGGTTTTGGGGGAGAGCTCAAGCAAGTCACTGCTTTTACTCCACCATCTTGGCTCCACCCCTCCCTTATTTTATATTAAGGGTTATATTTATTTATCACCAAAAAAAGACAAGATCCAACTGGTTGTATGTACTCTTTACTAATAAATATAGAACATTTTTACTTGACCACATGTAATCTTTTGGTTTTCCAGTGTATATAAAAATTATGTTTAGACTATATTGTAGTCTATTAAGTGTGCAGTATTATTGCGTCTTCAAAAATGTATATACTTTAATTAAAAAATTTGCCCAAAAATGTTAATCACCATCTGAGCCTTTAGTGAATTGTAATCTTTTTTGCTAGTAGAGAGTCTTGCCTCGATGTTGATGGCTACTGACTGATGAAAGTGGTGGTTGCTGAAAGTTGGGTGGCTGTGGCAATTTCTTAAAATAAGACAACAATGGCGTATGCTGCGTCGATTGACTCTTTCACTTGGACACTTAGAGGCCATTGTAGAGTTATTAATTGGTCTAATTTCAATGTTGTTGTGTCTTGGGGAATTGGGAGACCCAAGGAGAGGGAGAGAGATGGGGATGTCCCACCAATAGAGCAGTCAGAACACACATAACATGTTAAATTCACTGTCCTAAATGAATATGTTTTGTGGAGCCCAAAAACAATTATAATTGTAACATCACAGATGACAGATCACCATAGCAGATATAATAATGATGAAAAACTTTGAAATAGGGTGAGAAGTACCAAAATGTGACACAGAGACATGATGGGACAATTAGGTGGATCAGTGGGTAGAGTGCTGAATCTGGAGTCAAGAAGATCTGGTTTCAAAATCTAGCCTCAAAATCCTAGCTGTGTAACCCTGGACAAGTCATTTAACCTTGTTTACCTCAGTTTCCTCATCTGTAAAATGAACTGGAGATGGAAATTGCAAACCACTCCAGTGTCTCTGCCAAGAAAACCCCAAAAAGGGGTCATGAAGAGTTGGACATGATTGAAAACAACTGAACAACAACAATAAAGACATTATGAGAGCACATGCTGTTAGAAAAATGGTACCGATAGACTTGCTTGACACAGGGTTGCCACAAACCTTCAATTTGTAAAAAATGCAATTATTTTTGAGGCCAAGTAAAGCACAATAAAACAAGGTGCCTGAACTAATATTTTCTGATCTAGGCTTCTGGAAGGAAGTAGCTGTACTTCTTGCAGAGATTTTCTCCTGATAACCCTGTACTTTTAATTTTTTAAAATTTCCCTCATTGTCATATTTTTTATTTATCTATAATATGAGCAGCCTGAGTACTTTTTGGCTAAGGGTTTGATAATTTAGATATACCTTTTAATATCTCTTCTTCTTTAAGTTGTGTAACAGAAAGATTAAAACGAGAACACTGTTTAGTGGTTAGATTTTGGATATATTTGTAACCTGTGTTTTTAATGAAATAGAATCATAGACAAAAATAAAAATACTCTAGCAGGCAATTTGACATAGGTGGATAGTGAGATTCTTGGAGGTAAGTATACTTGTGTTCATGTCCTGCCTTCTGACACATAGAACTGGCTGTGTGATCTTGAACAAGTTATTCAACCTTTTTCTGAGGTAGGGGCAATTCTGTAAGAGAGTAAATTGTAGAGAAGGTGCTGACTTAAATTGGTAGAAGGAGTTTCCTCATCTGGAAATCCCCATAGCAGTTAAATAGCAAGTCCCTTTCCACCAGAGAAAAAACAATCCTTGTATCAAATAAACAAAGTAAAAATGAATCCATAGAGTGGACATGTGCTAAATGTGTAACTCTTTCTGATCTTTGACTTATCACTTCTGTGAGGAAGTTGGTAACAGGTTTCAATCACAGGTCCTCTGGAGATGTATTTGGTCAGTCATTGCATTGATCAGAGTTCTTAGTTTTTCAGAGTTGTTTCTCTTGACAGTGTTGTGCTTGTATAAATTGTTCTCTTGACTTCACTGTACATTATTTCATTGTAATCTTTTTTTGTGTATGTGCCGTTTCTTACTATTTAATATACCATTCATATACTACAATTTGTTCAACCATTCTCCAATTGGTGGGTACTCCCTTACAATATAGTTTTTACTTTGCTTCTTTTCCTTCCTTTATAATTTCCCTTTCAAGATCAAGAAGTTTATTTTTTTTTCTTGTAGCTATTCCCACCTTTTATTGCCCTCACTTTTAACATTTTGTTCCAAGTTTCCCTTTTGAGTTTCTATACTAAACTTGTTTATATAATTGTTTAACCCTTCTTTGTTAATTTCAGTTAAGAGTGAAGTTCATTTAATGTCAGCTCTTCCTTATTCTTTCTTGAAAGAAAATCACAAAATCAACATGTACGTTGTGTGGTGTTGCTTTCCCTGTAGTGTGAATAAAATAGGTCAAAAAGATTTCATAGATTTATGGATAGCCCTTCTCCAAGTGAATTAGAAATTTATTGCAATTAATTGAATGATCTTTCTTTTTATATGCCTATGAAAGTCATTCAACAAGTATTTGTTAAATGCCTGCTGTGTACCAGGCATTGTAGTAAGCTCTGGGGATACAAAGAAAGGCAAAAACTGCCCCTGATCACAAGGAACTCAAGCATCTAATTGAGGGAGACAACATGCAAACAAGTATGTACAAATAAGGTATATAAAAGATAAATTGGAGAAAATCTCAGAGGAAGACATGGACAATAAAGAAGACTGGGAAGGGCTTTTTGCAGAAGGTGGGAGTTTAGCTCAGACTTGAAGAAAACTAGGGAAGCCAAAAGGAGTAGATGAGGGAATGAACTGCATGCTTGAGGGCCAGCCATTGAAAATGAATGGAGTTGGGAGATGTGAGTAATTTGTGGAAGCAATAGCAAAGAGACTAGTGTCGCTGGATCTCAGAATATATGAAAGGAGGGGACTGAGATTTAAGAAGACTGGGAAGTTAGTAAGGGACCAGGTTATAAAAAGCCAAACAGAAGATTTTGTATTTGTTCCTGGAGGTAATGGGGGCCTCTGGAGTTTAATGATTTGGGATGAAAAAGTCAGACCTTCATTTTTAAGGAAGATCACTTTCACAGCTGAATGGAGGATAGACTGGGAGTGGGGGGAGCTATTGTAGTAGTCAGGTGTGAGGTGATGAGAGCCACTTGCATAAAAATGTGACAACAGAGGTTAAAAGGAAAGTGTTATATATAAGAGATGTTGCAAAGGTAGAATTGACAGGACTTGGTAACAGATTGGATATAAGGGTTTAGTCAAAGATGACTCTTTGATATGAGCCTGAGTTACTGGGAGGACCGATGGTGCCTTCAATAGTAATAGGGAAATTGGAATGTGGGAATGGTTTTTGCAGAAAGATTTTGAGTTCAATTTTAGAAATATTGAGTTTACGATGTCTTTGGGACATTTTAAGATGCCCAGTAAGCAATTGAAGGTTCAAGACTGGAGGTCGAGAGAGGTTAGGATATATATTTATATATATATTATATATATATCTGTTTAAAGATACTGATTTGCAGGAGGATCGCATTTCTTCATCTGTTCGAAATGTTAACAATACATTATCCTATACTTCTTTCCCTTTTCTCCAATAAATTTTTCCTTTCTAGGTTTCTTTGGCTTTTGAATATGACATTTCTGGAGATGATTTTTTTTTTAAAATCTGTACTTTATTGCCTGGTTCTCATAGATCTAGGAAGTTTTCATCTATAATTTCTTGAAATAGAATGTTCACGGGGCCCCTTCCTCCTTTTTTTAAACTCCTGCTCTTCAGGAAGATCAATGACAGGAATATCATGTAAAATTAAAATTTCAATTTCCATAAGTAAATTTTATTTATTCTTTCACATTTTGCTTATGATTGCTTTTGCACCGCATCGAGTAGTTTATAGTGACTGAGCAATGTACATATAATTCAGCAGCATTTCCAATGCCATGCATATTGTTATACTGTGACAGTTTTTATTACCAGTGCATACTCATCATGTCAAAAGAAGAGAAGAGGAAGGGAAAAAAAGTTTTATTATGAATTTTTTTTTTTTGAGTTCAGGGCTGAGATTGAAATTTTGTTGGACAAGAACTATCCTCAACCACTATTGTTAAACACTGAATGGCTTTGGAAGTTATTTTTTCCTGTAGACTTAATAATATTTCTTGAATTTCTAAAATTACTAGGCAAAACATTGATTATACACTGCAGCAAAGTCCTGCTAGCAGTTTGAATCACAAGTAATGTCAAGTATGCTATATATACTTTCCATAGTGTCTAAAATTAAAACAAGAAGCAAGATCTGTATTCCCACGCAAATGTTCAGCAGATACATTTTCTGAACTCAAACTACAGTTCCAACAGAATGTTTTGGGCATTGATGGAGGTGCAAAAGAAATCTCCACATTTCAAAATCAGTTTTGCTGTCCATTTAAGCAGCTTTCACCTCTCCTTCAATTGGAAGTGATTAATCTGCAATGTAATAACATGCTAAGAGACAAATATCAAGAAAAAATTTTCATATAATTATATAAATGCCTTGTTAGGTGGCTTAATGGATAGAGTGTTGGCCCTGAAGTCAGGAAGACTCACCTTCCTAAGTTTAAATACAGCTTCAGACACTTACTAGCAGTGTCACCCTGGGCAAGCCACTTAACTGTGTTTGTCTCAGTTCCACATCTATAAAGTGAGCTGGAGAAGGAAATGGCAAACTCTCTAGTATCTTTGCCAAGAAAATCCCAAATGGGGTCACTAAGAGTAGGACATGAGTGAAATGATTGAACAATAGATGCCTTCCTAGCAATGAACATACTCAAATTAAAATCATGTTCTTGTGGATTGATATCAGTATTTGGTAGTACCTATCTATGTGAAATGACATTTTCAAAAATGAAATAAAATACATAAAATCTCATTATAAATCAATATTAACAAAGAAATCTTTGTGGTTGATTTTGATGACAAAGAACACTGACTTTGAACCCCAATTAAGTGAAATGTCATCCACTTAAAAAAGACTTCCATTCTTATTAGTAGACCTACATTATTATAAAATTGTACTAAAGTATTACATCTTGAATTCAATAAAAATGTTGTGGAAATTTATTTTTTCTCTTGTTAGTTCTCCTATAGTGTTTTACCAAAAGTACTTCACTGTGCAAAATCACTCAAAAACCACAGTGTTTATAGGGAAAATGCGGCTAGGGTTACACTGCTCAAAAACTTCATTCATGACACATTTAAAAAAAAGATGGAACCTGATAAAAATAGCACATTTTTGCACATATTAAATGGTTAAATACATAATTACTACAATAAGTAGTGGCAGTGTACTGGTGGCATCCATAGTCTCTGGCTGCTTGGTCTTTATCTGGATTCTCATGGTTAGGCTAGCAAAGTCTTTTGGAAGTTTTCCAGTCTTGTTGCAAAAGCTGCAACTCCAGGCCTCAGGGCAGAAGCCTCCCTCCAAAGTGGGTGATGGGGTGGTGGTAGGTAAGACCAGCCCTTCTCTGCCCAGAGCTACTACTGCGTCAGAAAAACTACAATAACTATGACACTTTACCTTGACAAAGACCTGAAGTTTTCTTGTGAAAGTGAATGTGAGAAGTGTTGCAGCTTGTGAGTTATTGTTAAGTGGTAGTTTTCTGCATTCAAGCTGTTTCTTGAGGAAGAAATGGAGCAGAAGCAAACTTAAAATTTGAGTTATGCTTAAAGTGTTCCTTAATATATAAATCACACTGGAATAACTTTATATTTTTGAAATATGCATTACAGCTTAACTGACTGCCTATATAATATCCTTGACTTTGGTTCTTGGCCCACAAAGCCTAGAATATTTATTTCTGGACTATTTACAGAAAAAGTTTGCTGACCTTTAGGCTAGAAAAGGAGCCTCGAGGCCACATGTAGCCTAGATGTGACAGGTTCTCCACTCCTGGGCTAGAACATTGAGCCAGTATCTACTGTGATAAAGTTTATAGGGATACATAAAAAGTCTTAGATTTTTTTTTCCTGTTATTTAAAAACAAACAAAAGCCAGTCCTCAAACATAAGATAGGCCAGGCATGGCTAGAGTAGCATTTTACCTGGAAAAGAGCTGGCAGTTTTAGTGGATTGCAAGTCAAATATGATTCTGTAACAGTGTGTCAGGGTAGATAAGAAACTTTAATGAAATCTTTGGCTTCTTTAAGAGGAAGTAAAAAAGTATTGTTGCTTAGAGGATTGAGAGCTAGTCTAGGACTTGAGAAGACCAGGATTCACAACCTCTCATTTATTTACACTGCCACTAACTTTTTAGTGCTCTATACAACTCTAAGATTATAAGTGCAGAGAAAGACCTACATTGGTAGAGGGAGTTTCTTTTTCAGCAGCTGCCTAAGTGAAGGAAATCACAGGTCCATTTGTGCTTCAGTTCTTCCTCAAGTCTCCTAGTGACCTAGAATGAGTACAGGCCTCAGCCTTGTCTCAGTCTCTGCACAGTCCCCACCAGAAGTTGGCACAGTCCCCTTTTGGGGTCCTGATAAGCTCCCATTAAATGTAAGAGATTGTACTGGTCTCAGGCCTCCAGGAAGATTCTCTTGAAACACAGGCTGACCATGTTTCTTGTTGTGATTCAGAGAGAAACATGAACTTAAATGTTGAATTGTTCCAGATGATGCCTTTATGGGCAGTGAGCTTTATGAAACTGGCAGGACTTAGATCCTACTAATTTCAGGGACTGTTTTTGGTTCCCTGGTTCTTTACCTCTCTAATAGGTACCTTCAAGTTTCTGGAAATCTTGTTTAGTCTTGGAATGGAGGGAGAAGCTTAATGGTGTTTGTATTTGATAGTCTTTTTTTTTTCTTTTTTTTAATTAATAAATTTATTTATTTTTAGTTTTCAACATTTACTTCCACAAGATTTTGAGTTCCAAATTTTCACCCCATCTCACCCCTCCCCCCTCCCCAAGATGGCATGAATTCTGAATACCCTGTCCCCTAGTCTGCCTTCCCTTCTCTTATCCCCTTCCCCTTCTGTTTTCCTGTAGGGCAAGATAGACTTCTGTATCCATTTCCTGTATTTCTTATTTCCCAGTTGCATGTGAAAACATTTTTTTTAAACATGTGTTTTTAATACTTTGGGTTCCAAATTTTCTCCCTTCCTCCCCCCCACCCTCGTTGAAAAGGCAAGCAATTCAATATAGGTTATACATGTGCAGTTATGCAGTGTGAAAAATTATCTCTATTTCCCTTAATCCTATCCTGACCCCCCATTTATTCTATTCTTTCTTTTGACCCTGTCCCTCCTCAGAAGTATTTGCTTTTGATTACCCCCTTTCCCAATCTGCCCTCCTTTCTGTCATCCCCTTACTCTCTTGTCCCCTTCCCTCCCCCATTTTCCTGTAGGGTAAGACAGATTTCCATACCCAATTGAGTGTGTATGTTATTCCTTCCTTAAGTCTAATCCTATGAGAATAAGGTTCACTCATTCCCTCTCACCTTCTCCCATTTCCCCTCCACTGTAAGAGCCTTTTCTTTTGTTTTTTTTTTTTGTGAGATAATTTACCCCATTCTACCTCTCCCTTTTTCCTTCTCCTACTGTAATCCTCTCACCCCTTAATTTTATTCTCCAGATGTGACCCCTTCATTTTCAACTCACCCTGTGCCCTCTATCTATCTATCTATCTATCTCTCTATCTCTCTATCTATCTACATAAAATTTTTTCCCTACAACTACCCTAAGGCCTCATGACTTACAAATATCATGTTTCCGTGCAGGAATGTAAACAATTCAACCTTAATAAGTCTCTCATGATTTCTCTTTCTGGTTTACCTCTTCATGTTCCACTTGAGTCTTGTATTGGAAAGTCAAATTTTCTATTCAGCTCTGGTCTTCTCATCAAGAGTGCTTGAAAGTCCTCTATTTCACTGAATGACCATTTTTTCCCCTGAAGGATTATACTCAGTTTTGCTGGGTAGGTGATTCTTGGTTGTAATCCTATCTCCTTTGCCCTCTGGAATGTTATATTCCATGCCCTGTGGTTCCTTAATGTAGAAGCTGCTAAATCTTGTGTTATCCTGCATAGACAAAGGGAGAGTATGTGACCCAGGAAATCAGGCCCAGATACCGGGAGGAGGCGTCTGGGGTCAGTGCTACACAAAGGGAAAGTACGTGACCCAGGAAGTCAGGAAGGACACAGGAAGGAGGCGTCTGGGGTTAACGTTGCACCTAGGGAAGAGGACTAGACAAAGGAACTCGTTCTCTGCCGTCCCACTCCCACGTGGCACAGCCCCCTGCCTCAGGAGCACGTGCTCCGGCTACTTCCTTGTATTCTGTTCCTTCCCCAGCTTATCACAGCTCCACATAGCACTGCCCACTGCCTCAGGAGCGCTCCGGTTACTTCTCTGTATCCAGCCCCCATCCCAGTTTACCACAACTCCGCCTAGCACAGCCCCTGCCTCGGGAGTGTGAGCTCCGGTTACTTCCTAATATCTTGTTCCTACCCCATCTTGTCACAATCCCCACTTGGCAGTAGCCAACATCAGACAGTCCCTCACAGTGATGTTCATGGGTTGAAACCGCCACAGCTGCCTGCCATTCAGCCCTCTGAGGCCTGCTGCAGGGTTGCTGCGGCCTGCGAGCCCATGCTGCACTGCGCTCCTCTCCCCGCCCAGAGAGATAAACCTTTCTGATCAACCATCCAGGTTGTCTTGGGCTGGAAATTTGTTTCACTCTGTCTTTTTGTGAGTTCTTCTGCTTTAGAATTTGTTTAGAGTCATTTTTTACAGGTATTTGGAGGGTTTGTGGGAGAGCTCAAGCAAGTCACTGCTTTCACTCCGCCATCTTGGCTCTGCTCCTATTTGATAGTCTTGATCATCATTGCATTGGAACATGCTTTGAGTTTGTTATGGTTGCTTTGTACACAGGCAGACGTATTGATGTCAACAGCCTGCTCCTTTGGTCTGCCAAGCCAACGAGATCTTGAACATGGTCTCAATACTTTTTAAGAAAAAATTAGCCCACTTGAATTGAGGTGGGAAGAGGGCAGGGATGTTGGTCTTTCTGCATACTGGGTAGGATATAGCACTGCATTGGCATCTACTGTAGATCACAGTACTCTGTTTGCATAAACATGACCCTGAATTGTCCATAGATAGTTAAATTTATATTAAGTATATTCTTTATTTTAAAAAGTTTTCCATTAAAAAGTATTTAAAATATAATTTATTAATTCCACTGTACTGAAAATAGCAGTATCCAGTGTGTCTCTTTTCTCAAGGGTTCTTTATAGAGGAAGTTTAAATGGAAATGTGCTTTTTCTGAAAGGGTTCATAGAGGTCATCTAATCTAATACTCTCATTTTACAGTAAGAAAAGAGGCCCATAAAGTGACTTGCCCAAGGTTACCCAGTTAGTGCTATGGCAAGGATTCGAAGCTGAGTCTGCTTATAACCTCTGTAGTCATCTTTTCACTATGACAGATCACATTTTCCATCTACAATTTTTTAGCTTCTGTTTAGAAAAAACTGAAACCCGGCAAAATAATGCCTCAATTCTTTTGTTAGAAATATCTTTCAATATGTGGCTTGACTTGGTACAAAGTTTTCTCTATTTTATTAGTTTATTATATTAATCCTTTTTTCTTATTTATTATTGTTAGCTAAAAATGCAAAATATTTTTCGATATTCTTGATCCACAGTTCCCAATAGCTATAAAAGTATTCTATTAAGAAATTAAATGATATTAGGAACATCAGATATCATGGATAATAAAGTAAGAAAATGAAATTGATCTCACTTTGTGTTGTAGCAATGTAGAAGCCAAAATGTAAATACCTGCTTGCTGCCCTGCAAATTAGCCCTGTGATTTCTATATTACAACTGGATATATTTAGGGTAGTGTGTAAAGTAGAAGATTAATTGAAGAAGATGAAGTAGAAGAAATATGAAGATGGAGAAAGAGAGGAGAATAAGATAGGGTATCAGAGGTTATGTGAATACTGTTCACATTTTTCATCTAGGCACTGATCTGCAACTGTTTACCTCTTACATAATCTTCTACCCATTGTAATAATTTCTTACCTCTCCCCGAAGTTCTGGGAACTTGTATTAGAAATAGGCATTCCTTAATGTGCTGTTGGTCTCTTATGCATAGTTTTGCTATGTAAAAATATTTTCCATATAGCCATCGTTAACAAATATTGTGATTTGATTTTGTATTAGAGAATTTAATAATATAGAATCTCTAGGACTTACTTTGCTTTATTCTTTTTATTTCCCCTCTTTGTAGGAAATTAAGAGAGAGATCGAACCCAAGGAGGAAAATTTTCCTTTCAAACGAGATAAGCCTGGAAATGTAGCCAATCTTGTACAACGCATAAGCACTTATGGACTTCCAGCAGGAGGAATTCAGCCACATCCCCTAACCAAAAATGTTAAGAAGAGTATGTAAAAACTTTTTTCCTCCTTTTTAAATAATGTCTGAATAATTCAAAAGAGCAGCATTCAAATTGTTCTTTTATATTTAGGAATGGTACATGGATCATTTGTGGTTTAGGGCTGTTGTTTAAAATAGTTACTCATTACCTAAAGTGACCTCCTCATCTTCTTATCTTCTAGTTCTTAGTTTTTACGTTTTTTTAGGCACTTAGATTTAGTTTTGTCATTGTTACATTTGGTTTAATGTACTGGTAAGAACACTAATTTTGGGATTTTGAATTCCATTCCTGACACCATTGCTGTGACTTGGGGCAAGTTTCTGAACCCCTAGTTTCCTTATCTGTAAAATGGGAGTAATGATAATACTTTTACCTACAATAAAGGCTGTCCATCTAAACTGCTATTTTAAAGATGAAGGTGAGAGGCTGCTGCTTATTCAGATAGAGGACTGTTCTTGAGTCAGGAACATCGCTGTTCAAATCCTGCCTCTGATTCATGTTATTTGCATGATTGTGAGTGAGTGACAACCCTTCAGTGCCCCAGGTTACTATCAAAGATTATAAATTGGAGGAGAGTTATCGAACCTTTGTGGATGGAGGGAATTTCCTATACTGATAAAATCACAGGTTACAGGTCTAAACCAGAAAAAAAAAATTCTGTTTCCATTTATTATAATTTTCTTGAGAGCAGGTGCATATTTATCTTTGCATCTGTCTCAGGCTCTGACTAGTGTTTTTCCATGTATTAGGTACTTAATAATTATATTGGGGTTTTTGCTTTACAATGTATTGAGTGTCATCATATACTTTTTTTTGATTCTCTTCACTGGCCTTTGACATATTAGCAAGGTGATAGGAGATAGTATCTTCATCTTCTTTAAGTGATAGCTCAGAGTGGGTTAAATGACTTGTTAAAGGGCACATGTTAGGTGGTGGAACCAGGCTCAAACTGTTTCTTCTCTCATCAAGCCCCCAAATTAGTGACCCTCATTTCCTCATCACTCTAAAAGGGTACTTTAACCATTTTTATGAGATAGACATATTTGGCGGTTTTGGTATTTGACTGAGAATGCACCCATTCTCAAAATGTTTTTAAATGTGTAAAATAAAGCATATAAGATTACAAAAGTCAATTAAATTGAAATACAGTTACCAAGGTAGTTTTAAAAATTGTGATATAGTTACATGTGCTTTCTTAGTTTATTAAATAACAAGAAAATACATTTAAAATAAAGACATGTTAAAATTAAATTTTATTTTTAAAGACATCAGTATGAAAGCTGTTGTTTAGCTTTAATAAGAATATTAAACTGATGGCCTTTGACAGTACAACACGTGTCATTATACATTAAATCAATTTCAGTTTCTTATTGGATGGTTACAAATGTTGAAATTCCCAGTTTGTAAATATATGTTGATGTAAATGTAACTAAAACTTCCAAAGCTTGCTTTATGTAACTAGAATAATTTCAAAATAGTGATGAGTGTAAATGATATTTTGAGATCTGCAAAGGTTGTAATGTGATATCTGTGATTTCTATTGGTGCCAAAGTTGCTGCTCCTGTGGTTGCCTACATTCATAATTGACGGAAATGATGCTAAATTTCAGTTAGAGGTTAGTGAAAATAGTTGCAATTTTTTTTCTAACCAAATTCACAGATCCTTGGAAATCTTAAGAGTTTTTAGAATTTTTACCCTTTCTCTAAGCCATTGATTTATTTTTCTACTTTGCTCAGAAGATAGAAGTCATGTTTTCTGTGTCCCCAAAACTTCTGTTTTCTCAGTACCTCTTTTTCTTCCCACTGACAGACTTATCCCTTATCTTCAGTCTTTTTATCTCTCTTGGTTCCTTTCCTTCTGCCTATAAATATGTTTATCTCTTCTATCTTGAAAACACCTTCCACAGATCCTACTATCCTTTCCTTCTTCAACACTATCATGCTCTTTTTTCTGTTAAAATTCCAAAAAAAGAGGAATTTATGCTTACTGTTTCTTTGCCTGTACCACCTACTTACTCATCAACTCCCCAATGCATTCTTGCTTCTGCCCCAGTACTTTGCAAAATATGTTCTCTCTCAGTTGCCAGCTATTTATTAATTGTCAAATTCATTGGCCTTTTCTCAATCCCTTGACTTCTCTGCAGCATTTGACATTGCTGTGTGAATACTCCTTCCTACTTGACGTTCTTTCCTTTTATCATTGACAACAATATCTTTTCTCTTCATATCTTTGACTACCCCTCATGTTCCCTTATTTGTGTTCCCTAAGCTATTTTCCCTCTCTGTGTGAAAAATTTTCCTTTGGCGATTACGTTTACTCTAACTAATGGCTTCAATTATAATCCATATACAGATAACTCATGAAATTTTTATCTCTAACCCTTAACTCTTCCCCTAGTTCCATTCTCTTATTTCTACTTTCCTGCTAGGGTGTCTTCTACTGGGTGTCCCTGAAAGTCAGCATATCTGAAACCATACTCATCATCTTCTATCTAGAACCAGTCATTCTTATCTTTCTCACTAGTGTTGATGACACTGCAATTCTCCCAATCATGTAGGCTTAAAAGCTTGGTGTCATTCTTTTCCCTGAACTTGCATGCCCAATCAAATGCTAAAGGCAATAAATTCTACTTTGGCAGTACTTCTTACAGTTGTTCTCTCTCTCTCTCTCTCTCTCTCTCTCTCTCTTTCTCTCTCTCTCTCTTTTTTTGGCAAGATCGTTGGGGTTAAGTGACTTGCCCAAAGTCACAAAGCTAGTGAATGTTATGTGTCTGAGGCTGGATTTGAACTCCGGGCCTCCTGACTCCAGGGCTGGTGCCCTGTCCACTGCACCATCTAGCTACCCCTGTTATCTGTTTACTATTCATACTGCCACCACCCTAGTTCAGGCTCTTATTTTATTTTTCTTGAATTTATGTAATAACCTCCTAGCTGGTCTTCCTACATATGGATATCTTTCTTCTCCAAACTATTATTTATATTATTACAGGAGTATTCTTCCTAATACACAGGTCTGATTGTGTTGTACAAAAGCTTCAGGGTTTCTCTTGGTGTACTGAGTAAAATGTTATCCCAGCATTTAGAGTTTTTCATAATCTGGCATCAGCCTTCTTTTCAGCCTTATTTCATGATATTCCCTTGGAGTATCGATTGTTTCCTCTTCCTCTTTCCTGTGCCTTTATCCTTTGTCCCATTGACAGTGAGTAGCTCCTTTATTAAGTCTTTTGATATTTCCAGTTATAAGAGATAATAAATTGATGCTGTTTTGATTATAGATTCTTTAGATCTGGCATGGCAGCTTGTGTTAAGACTGAAAATAATTTTGTAAACAGCTTTGAAAGAATATCAAACTGTGTAATCAGATGTGTACATTGTATGCTGTTACTTTCCCTGAAATGTGACTAAAAGAGGGAGGTCAAAAAGATTTCATAGATTTATGGATAGCCCTTCTCCAAGTGAATTAGAAATTTATCACAATTAATTTAACTATCTTTTTATATGCCTATGAAAGTCATTCAACAAGTATTTGTTAGCTGCTTGTTGTGTACCAAGCATTGTAGTAAGCTCTGGGGATACAAAGAAAGGCAAAAACTGCCCCTGATCGCAAGGAGCTCAAGCATCTAATTGAGGGAGACAGCATGCAAACTAGTATGTACAAATAAGGTATATAAAAGATAAATTGGAGAAAATCTCAGAGGGAAGGCATGGACAATAAGGAAGACTGGGAAGAGCTTTTTGTAGAAGGTGGGAGTTCAGTTAAGACTTGAAGAAAACTAGGGAAGCCAAAAGGTGTAGATGAGGGAATGAACTGCATGCTTGAGGGCCAGCCATTGAAAATGAATGGAGTTGGGAGATGTGAGTAATTTGTGGAAGCAATAGCAAAGAGACTAGTGTCGCTGGATCTCAGAATATGTGAAAGGAGGGGACTGAGATTTAAGAAGACTGGGAAGTTAGGAAGGGACCAGGTTATAAAAAGCCAAACGGAAGATTTTGTATTTGTTCCTGGAGGTAATGGGGGTCTGTGGAGTTTAATGATTTGGGGTGATAAAGTCAGACCTTCATTTTTAAGGAAGATCACTTTGACAGCTGAATGGAGGATAGACTAGGAGTGGGGAGAAACTTGAGGCAGGCAGACCAACCAGCAGGCTGTTGTAGTAGTCAGGTGTGAGGTGATGAGAGCCACTTGCATAAAAATGTGACAACAGAGGTTAAAAGGAAAGTGTTATATATAAGAGATGTTGGAAAGGTAGAATTGACAGGACTTGGTAACAGATTGGATGGATATAAGGGGTGAAAAGTCAAAGATGACTCTTTGATATGAGCCTGAGTTACTGGGAGGATGATGGTGCCTTGAATAGTAATAGGGAAATTGGAATGTGGGAAGGGTGTTTGCAGAAAAAATTTGAGTTCATAGTTTTGGATGTGTTATGTTCTAATGTCTGTTGGATATCTGTCGTGAGATGTCCAGTAGGCACGTGGAGCTGTGACATTGGAGGTGGAAAGAGAGGTTAGGACTGGATAAATAGATCAGAAAATCATCTGAATACAGATAAAAATTGAATCTATTGTTGTTGTTGTTTGTCCTTCTTTCTTGAAGAGGACCATGACCTTAGGGAGGTGATGCAGTGAGGGAGGACTGTTCAAAGTCACCAGCCTCACTTTGTCTCCCGGAGCCTTCTGGATCCATTGGCGAGATATAGATCAGGACAACTGGAGATGGCCCTGGATGCAGTGGGAGACCTTGACCTTTTTAAGTTAAGATCTTTAATAGGTCTCAGTTTGACTTTGCATGGCCCTCCATCACTTAAATCCATTTCACTTGCATGTTAAGGAATCACAAACAATAACCACTGTGAGTAGAAATAGTTGATGCCCTACTGGGGACCCAATTGGAACTGGCCAGTGGGGCAGCACAGCTCCTTCCTTCCTTTCCTTCCACCTTTTTTTTTTTCACCCCCCCCCTTTAGGACCATGCCTTAAACCCAAATCACTTTGGCTCTCAGTGATTGGTCAACAGTGCATCCCAGGCCAAGCCCTGCTTGGTCTTTGTTTGGGCCCTCTTTGGCTCAGGGAGAATATAAATAGCAGTTGTTTCTATTTTGGCCAGGAACCCTGAGGTCTATCCCTCCCAAATATGATTATTTATTTATTTATTTTTTACTAGGTTCAGAGGCCATTATCTGCCTCATTTCTTACCTAGCCTTAATCACTGAATTGAATCTATTGGAGCTGATGAGCTCACCAGTAAAATATCGTAGATGGAGAAGATGAGAGGGTAGAGGACAGAGCCCTGAGGGATACTTACAGCTAGCAGCCATGACTTGTATAAAGATACAGCAAAAGACACTTAGGAAGAGAGGTCAGACAGGTAGGAAGAGAACTCAGAGCAGTGTCAGGAAAACCTAGAGAGAAGAAAATACCAAGAAAAGGGTAGTTGATAGTGCTAAAGGCTGCAGAGAGGTCAAGAAGGTTCAACATAGATTTTTTGAAAGACATATGTGCAAATAGAAGAATAGATCTGTGCCTGTGACTGCAACATGTCTGGACCTCGATTAAGAAAATTTCATCAGTGGCCCCTAAATAAGATAGTTCTAAAAAATTTCATGGGGGCACAAAGAGGTTAAATGACTTGCCTGTGGTCACACATTGAGTAGTGGGGTAATCAGGACTTACTCCTCATCTTACTGACTTCCAAGCAGACCCTTACTCCACTGTGCTGCGTAAATATTTTTTAAACCAGAGATAATTTTTTTAATATATTTTTTTCAAATTACATGTAAAAAATTTTTCTATATGAATTTCAAATTCTATCCTTCACTCCCACCTCTCCATCCCCATTGAGAAGCCAAGCAATTTTATTTTATTTTATTTTATTTTTGCAGCCAAAGACAAGGTTTATTAGAACATTTGCCATATTGGCCAGACCCTTAAGGAATCTAAGCATTTATATCATTAATGCAAATAGGCCAGATCTTAAGAATCTGAGCCTTTGGCTAGATTTTAAGAATCTGAGCACTTTAACAGAGACAAACTACAGAAAGACTGTGGAAGGGATCTAGGAGTGGCCACATAGTTTGGGGTGATTGGATCAGGGGTCTAAGGAAGATCTGGTTGGTAGTGGCCAATAAACTGGGGTGAACAGAAGGCCAGATACCTGGACCACCTGGGCCAAGGGAGAATGAGGTATAGATAGGATTAAGGGTGGGAAGTGGCCAGGGGCAATGGGGAGGTAACAGAATTGGGAGATTGGGCATAGCTACCATGAAAGGCCAGTTGAGTGGATTACAGCCTTAGGCAAACACCAGGGATTTGGGAAAGTCCAAGGATTTTCCTTTTTGGGGTTCAGATCCCAAAAATGACATGGTCTTTTCCTTTTAGGGGTCCAAATCCCATCTTCATCATCCCCCCCTCAAGCAAATGGGACCCAAATTCTTTTGGGGTAAGGAGAGAAAGTCTTGGCTTCTGAAACTGCTTCCTGCTGGCAAGGGGCATAGAGCCATCCCTGCCTCAAAGGGGTCCCAAAGAGGTTGACTGGAACCGAGCACAGGCTGCATCCAGGGGGCAATGGGGAGACATTGACTGGTACCTGCTGTTTGCTACCAACTGTAGGTGAATGGCCTGTAGTCTGGAAGATACAAATCTGACAGAAAAGACTACAGGGCCCAGATATAGGGAGAAATAAAAGTGTAAGAGCTCCTTTAAAATCATTTACATTTGACATGCAGAATTATGTGATCTTGTTACTTATTCAAAAGTTTAACCTTTTTGCAGGTAGAAGCACCCCCCCCCTTCAATAGTTACACAAATAAATTTGCTAGAGACTGACTTTCAGTTATCTTCTTTTATCACTGAATTCAATTATCTTCAGTTATCACTGAAATTCTCCTCCCCAGACCAAACTGAGGATGTTTCTGATTTAATTTCAGTTGTTTGGGGGTATTGAATAAATACATATTCAGGTAAAAATAGCAGGATCTCACATACTTGCATTGTGCTCATATCTTTTGCTATCTATTTGCTCTGACTATAGACATTTGCTATAAAAGGATAAAGCAGGGACAAAATTAAGGGCCCAAATATTTCAAGGTAAAACATCTTGAATTCAAATAATTCACAGTTTTCTGACCATGTCATGTAGCATCAGATCCACCTTATAGCCAGACTCAGGAATAGCCAGGTGGGTAGTATTCCTTTTCAAAGGAGCATAATGGGGAAACTGAGCCAGGAGGTATCTCTTCTTAGACTGAGGCTAAAATTACCCTCTCAGCTTTTTCCAATGCTGACTTCCCACCAGTATCGCATTCTCTCAGAGTAGCTTGTGGCATTTCTCTCAGATGGTAGATTATTGATTATTGATGGATTATTATGATCCATCAGACATCTCAAAATAAAATCATTCACTCACTCACTGTAGTAGATTTTTGTTTCAGATTTTTCTAACACATGCCTTCCGGTCTTGATTGGAGAAGAGCTTGGGATTAGGCAGCTTCCCCATACAGGCCACCAAAATGTTGAGGTTTAGAGGTTTAGGGTGCTGGGACTCCAAAATCATAACATGTGGGTCCTGCCTGAATGAATTTGACCCAAGCCTTCTTTCAGCCAAAGACAAGTTTTATTAGAACATCCGCCCTATTGGCCAGACTCTTGAGGAATATAAGCATTTGTATCACTCATGCAAGTGGACCAGATCTTAAGAATCTGAGCTTTTGGTTAGATTTTAAGCATCTGAGCACCAAGCAATTTTATATAGATTATACATGTGTAGCCATGCAAAACAAATTTTTGTGTTGACCATGTTGCAAAAGGAAACACAGACCAAAAAAAAAAAAAACATGTATCATCATTGATTTTTACCATCCCTTCCTCTCCAGAGTCACCTCCCCTTTCCAGTTAACTTAACAATTTATCAGTGGCTTCACTGCCCTTTTAGTCTCACAGGCTCAAAATCTTAATTCTTTTTTTGCTGTTGAGAAAAAAATAATTTGTGTAACCAGTCATCGAGTTCTATCTTGTCTTACCTTAAAAATCATTTCTTGCTGATAGCATTGGTTCTACCTGAGACCAAATCTTTATCATCTAAGTCTGGATTATTTAGCCTCCTAATTGGTCTCCCTGCCTTTTCCTTCTACAATCCATATTCTGAACAAAAGTGTGAGATTATTTTCTAAAATTATACTTTGACCTTGTCCCACTCAAATTTGAAAACTGCCAGTGAACTTTGTATACCCTCCTCTGGCTTTGGCTTTAGTAATACCCTAGACTCTAATAGTTTAAAGTTATAAAACAAATGTGCTGTTTTTTAAAAAAATCACTCTGTAGTTTAATTGCTAATTTTTTTTGTATAAATATTCAGGTGTATGTAAGATTTTAATAATGGTAACTTCAATAGTCTTCAGTATATTTATGAAGTTTACTTATTTGAGCAACTAAAATAGTACTCTGCTTAAAAGTACACGTAGAAGATAGAGTCTAAGGAGGTGCAGGAGTACTGTCAGATAACAGCCTTTGCAAAAGCAGAGGTGGAAGATGAAAGTTCGAGTTTTGAGAAGAGCTAATAGACTACCTTCTCTGGAATATAGAGAGTACATGAAGGGGAGTGATATGAAATACATTTAGAAGGTTAGGTAACAGCCAGACTGTGTAATACTTTAAATGCAAGCTGGGTAAGGAATTCTTACAAAGGTAATAGGGCTTCACTAAGGGTTTTTTTGTTCTTTTGTGTTTTTTTTGTTTTTTTTTTGTTTTTAGGCAATAGGGGTTAAGTGACTTGCCCAGGGTCACATAGCTAGTAAGTGTCAAGTGTTTGGTCTGAGGCCGCATTTGAACTCAGGTCCTCCTGACTTCAGGGCTAATACTCTATCCACTGTGCCACCTAGCTGCCCCTTCACTAAAGCTTTTTGAACAGGTTAGGGCTATTAATTTGACAGCTGTGTGGAAGACAGATTAGAGAGAAATTCGGCAACTGATTGGATATGGAGGGTAAGGGGAAAGAGTAAAGAGATCAGATTTTCTCACATTGTTACCTTCTAGCATTTTGTAGAAGTTTTTCACAAATAGCTGGCACTTAAAAAAAAAACTGTTCTTAGACTTTGATCAGGAAATAATCAGACAATTATTGAACTGGAGTACTCTTCTATGACTCATCTGTTGTGCCAATACAGCCTTTAAAAGTCTGTTTTTCTAGTCTTGTAATTGGCAGTGCAATGTTTTCTTCCATGTAATTGGTGTATTCTGATGTACAAATAGAAATTGTCATTGACCAGAATGGTGTGTCTAACTTGTTAGTTTACACTGAAATTGAACTAACTAGGTTGGGCTTTGGGTCTAGAATGTAGGCCATAAATTAAATGTGGTTAGCTCCTTTGTGTGCTTAAAAAGGTTCAGTTTTATAAAAATAACTTGTTAAATTTAAATATATAAACAGGAAGGTACTGCTCTTATTTTAATGCTAATTTAAAACTTAATTTTCTGTCTTAGAAGCAAAGAAGCGGCAGTGTAAAGTTCTCTATGAGTATGTTCCACAAAATGAAGATGAATTAGAGCTCAGACTGGGAGATGTTATCGATATTAATGAAGAGGTAAGCAAAATAGATATTAAAGATAAATAATGTATTTGATCTACCTTTTTTAGTGCTTTGTTTTTAAAAGTATAAGAAAAATATGTGGTTTCTTTTTTTGAAAAATCACAAAGTACCTTTTTTGCTGCCTAATTCCTTTGTATAAGGATTCAAGTATATGTATGTTTTTAATGATTGTAAGTTCAATAGACTTTAGTATATTATAAAGTTTACTTATTTATGCAACTTTATTTATGGTTTTAAAGTATGCATAAATGATTTTATGCATATCTAGATCTGAATATATTCTTTTTACTGAATTTGGTATGTGTGATCTGTTTGTGGACTTTGGATTATAACTCTGTTATAGTGTTAATTACACATAAGACTATTACAAAAATTTTTCTTTGTTTCAGTTTTCTGTTGAAATTTTTAATCAGAGTAAACACGTATAAGCTCTTTGATTCTGAGGTTAACAAAAGCCTGAAGGGGAAAAATAAGATGTTTTTCTCCTCTTAATAGAATTCAGTGGTATAAACTAATTTTTTAGAATTCTGTACTTATCAAAACACCGAATAAAATGATCGTTTTCACATGTAAAGTAAACAGAAAAGGATTATATATGAAGCCTAAAATCTGTTTTCCTTTTAAGTAGATAATGAATTCAGTAAGTGACTTTTAGAGTTTTCCTGTATTTTTCTGTTTCCTTTTAGTCCTTCTTTTTGTTCTCTTCTATGCATTTTAAAAAATGTTTGAGTGACTCTTTTCTTCTTTTCTTGGCCATTCGAATGTTAGTCTCCCTTTCTCCCACCTGCTCTTCTGATTCAAAATAAAACAAGCCCCTCCTCCCTTTTTAAACAAATATTCATAGTCAAGCAATGCAAATTCCCACACTGGCAATTTTTGAAATTTGAGTAATTTTTGAGTAAATTTCATTATGCAGATTGAGTGAGTTTGGCCTATGGCATAGATTCTTAACTTTTTTTTTGTTTTGTGGTATTTCCTTTGTCATTCTGGTGAATGAAGCCTCTAGACTCTGAAGAATAATATTTTTTAAATACATAAAATATATAATATTACAGAGGAATGCAACTGTTGTAATATGGTTATCAAAATATTTAAAATGCAAGGTTGTGAATCCCACCTTAAGAATTCCTTGGCCTTAGACATTTTGGATATTCATGAAAACATTTATGCCAACTAAACCTTTCCCTCGCTCCTTCCTTCCTACCAGGCATCACATTACCACTTAGAATTGGTTTTTAAATATTCCCAACATCTCTGCACCTTTAATCTAGGATTTTCTTGTTTTTAAAGAGAGCAATATTTTATAAATTTTCTTGATAGTTGTCTGTAATAAAGATTCTTATCTCCAAGTATAAATTTGAAGAATAAAAAGCTACCATATATTCTGGTGGGGAGTCAGATCCATATGATTGTCTTCAATTTATTTCTCTGTTTAGATTTGCTTGCTTAAATTTTAAAGAGGTTGTTTTATATTAATCTTTGAAATAATTAAACCAGCAATATACATATATATATATAGTATGTTATATGCAATACAAATACATTACTACCAAATGCCCAAAAGTTCCTTGATGAAGTAGTCCCAACTATTAATCTGAAACTAGAGGTGTAATATGAGATTTGTAAAAGAATCATGAATTTTCCAGAATTAAAATGATTTTTAAAAATATCTCTTCAGTAAAATAACTGATATTAAATGGTGTTATCAAATTATCTATGAAGCAGCATAATATTGTAGATAGATATCTGGCTTATGATCCAGGAAGACCTGGGTTTGAGACTTACCTCGGACACATTCTTTCCAAGTCACTTAACCTCTTAGTACTTTAGACAGTTTTCTAAAACAGTAAATTGAAGAGAAGATGCTGACCTGCAGTGGTAAAGAGAATTGGCTCCTCTGGAGTTTCCTTTATCAATGAAATCACACTTCTAGTCTCTTTCTCTCCCTATTTTTTTCCCTAAAGATGAAGAACAGGGAACATTAAAATTTTTTTTTTATTTTAAATTTTATTGCATTTTTTTTTAACTTAACAGAAATCTGTTTTCTCTCCCACCTCCTTCCAAATGGAGGGAAAAAAAAAGAAAAAGTCTTTGTAACATATATGCATAGTCAAGCAAAATAGATTTTTGCACTGGCTATGGCCAAAACATGCCTCATTCTGTACCCTGAATTCATCACCTCTCTGTCAGAAAGTGGGTAGCGTGTTTTATCATCAGTCCTCTTCAATTGTGGTTGATCATTGTATATTTATATACTATAATTTGTTCAGCCTTTCCCTAATTTATGGGCATCCCTTCGTTTCTTGTTCCTTGCCATCACAAAAAGACCTACTCTAAATATTTTTATACATATGAGGCCTCTTTTTCTGTGATATCTTAGAATTATAGGCCTAGTAGTAATATTGTAGGGGCAAAGAGTATGTCTAATTTAGTAACTTTTTGGGCATATTTCCAAATTGTTTTCCAGAATGGCTGAACCAATTCAAAGCTTCATCAACAGTGCATTAATGTGCTATTCCCCACTCCTTAAAGCCTCTGCAACATTTTTCTTTTTCTTTTCCTCATTTTTGACAATCTGTTGACTGAGTTGGAACCTCAGAGTTATTTTAATTCGCATTTCCTTAACAGTGATTTGGAGCAGTTTTTTCCCCCATTTGACTTGGTATCTTGAACTTCTCCCTTTGAAAACTGATTATTCATTTTCATTAACCATTTGGGCAGTAGTTCTAATTTTTATAGATTTGAACCCATTTCTTGTATGTATTGGAAATGAGACCTTTATCAAAGAAACTTGGTGCAAAGATTTTCTCCCCAGTTACCTCCTTCCCTTGTAATTTTAGCTTCATTGATTTCATTTGTACCAAAACTTTAATTTTATCTAATCAGAATTTGGGTAGGTAGATGATGCAGTGGATAGAACACCAGGCCTGGAGTCAGGAAGACTTGAGTTCAAATGTGATCTCAGACACTTACTAGTTGTGTGACCCTGTTTACCTCAGTTTCCATATCTGTAAAATGAGCAAAGGAAATGGCAAACTACTCCGGTATTTTTGCCAAGAAAACCCCAAATGGCATCATGAAGAGTCAGGCATGGTTGGCAATGACTGAACAACAACAAATCAAAATTACCTATTTTATTTTCCATGATCCTCTCTATCTCTTTTTTGGTCAAGTTTTAAATAAAACTAAAGCCTAATGCATAATTTACTACTTTACTAATTCTAATTTAATGGTGACAACTTAAAATAGTTCTGACTTGATAATAGTATATGCTCAGTCTTGATTTGATTATTCTTTTCCATTTTACCTTGTAATCGTAGGCCTCCTATACTTGTTCATGGATCTGAGGCTTTGTACCAGTTTCTCAAAGATTTGTATAATTTTTTTACATCTTTGGAGGTAGAGTACTTTAATTTTAGGGATTTTCCACAAGTTTTCATCTTTCTCAGGATGCATTTCCTCCTACCCCTCCCCACCCCCCACTTTGAGAATAGTGTACAAAAAGGACTTAAGTAGGAAGACAGAATATTTATCTTCCTGGAAAAAAATTCAGTATACCTTGCTTACTAATTGATTAGAGTATAATCGGGGTCTCTTCCAGCCCTAGATCCCATGTTGTAATATAAAAACAAAGATAAAAGCCTATTGTGCTTTGGTAAATTGAAAATGGTAAAAAACAAAAAAAACCCAAAAAAACAAAACTGTATTTATTGTTCACTTATTAGTAGTCATAGGAGTGAGACATCATCAAGTAGCAAGTCAAATAATATAGCTAATTATTAAAATTCCTTTCTACTATTAGCAAAATAATGTAACTACTCTTATTATTTATTAACATTCCTATTATTGATCCTAATTAGTGAGTAATAATTATAGAGAGCTGCTTAGCAATCTTTTTAACATTTTGTAGTTATTTGCATGCAAGAAATTTTTCTTGTTTTTGGATCACTTCATAGGATTTATAAGACTAGAAGATACTCATCATCTAGTTCAGTCTTTTTATTTTACAGAGGAGGAAATGGAGGTCCAGAGAAGGGAAGTGATTTGCCTATAATAATATAAGAAACAGTGCCAGGCCTAAAACCCAGCCTGTTTGACTGTAAATTCAGTTCATATGAGATTATGTTAAGATACAGGATGATACAATTGAAAGAATGTTGGATTTGGAGCTGGAAGATGTAGATTTGAATCACTTTAACTCTTTGGGCATCAGTAAGGTGAAGGGGTAGACATGGTCTGCGTGGTTCTCTTCAGTTACAATTTAATTATTTACCTCCTTGAGATGTCTCTTGACATTTGCCTGTTGTAGACATCCCAGGCCTATTGGACCTTTATGACAGCAAATCTTCTACCTTGTGTCTTCACCCTCAATCTATTGTATGTAATTAAAGAAAGCTTCCTAAAATACTGTTTGCCTCATGTCAATATTCTGTATTGCTTACTGTAGATTTCTTTTTTTGCCTTTCAGGGTCTTCTTTACTCAAAGTCTCAATTTTATCTATTCAGCTATATTTCCTGTTATCTTTAACATCTAGAGTCTACTCCATTCTAATTGATTTTCTCATTGTACTTGCCCTTCATACACCATGCACTTCTGGCCTCTTAGTTTGCTCTTACTGTTTTACCTGCGTATAATGTCTTTGTTCCCCTCTGTTGAGGTAATTTATCCAGGTTTCATCATGATTGTGAGGTGTAATCTCATAATTTGGAATGCCCTCCTCTTCTTTACCAATCAAAATTCTTCCCAAACCTCAAAATTTAGTTCAAGTTCCATTTCTGCTGTTACACTATCTGACTACTCCAGTTCTTACTAATTTTTCCCTTCTCTGAATTCCTTTTAATTTTTACTATCAAGACTATTCAGTTTTGCATGTAAGATATAACAGAATTTCCTAGTTTTCAGCTGCCTTAGAAATTATCTAGTCATATTATTTTAGAAGTAGATGAAATTTGATGAAATATCACAGCTTTTAGAGATGGAAGGAATGTTGGATTTTGTAATCAAGAGACCTAAATTCCTGTTTAACCAATACTTACTGGATGACCATGGTCAAATCACGTCTTTTCTCCTGGTTTTGGTTTCCTCTTGTCTAAATTGGGGATAAAATAGTATGTTTACTACCTATTTCACAGTGTTGTAAAGTGCATTGTAAATATTAATGTACTTTGTAACTGAGTTGCTTTTAATGTCCTTTCTTCCCCTTATTTTACACATAAAGATACAAGGTCAAGGTGATTTGCTCAGTATCAAACAAGTCTCTCTTGTCTCTTACTATCATAGGATTTACTGGTCGAAGGACCTTTTATAACTCATTTCTCCCTGGCACTCTCATTTTACATAGGAGAAAATTTAGGCCCGTAGAAGGAAAATGAGTTGCCCAAATTTCACACAGGTAGTAAATAAAAAACCAAGATTTGAACCTAGGTACTTGTGACTGCAAGCATAGCGTATTTTCCACTGTATCATTCAGTTAGCTCCTGTTGAGGACCTTCTTCTACCAGTGCTGGTGGGTACCTGATTATTTGCATATTTTGGATATCTGGTAGGCAACTTGAACTCAACATTTCCAAAACAAAACTCTTTATCTTTTCTCTAAAACCCTCTACTCCATTTTTGTCAAAGGGGCCACAAATCTCCTTTTCACACAGGTTCACAACCTTAGAGTTATCTTTGAATTTTTTCTTTATCCTACTCCCTTCATACCCAATCAGTTGCTATATCTTTTCAATGCAAATGTCACAACATTACTTGAATTCATCCCTTTTTCTTAATTCTTGGCCATTACTCTAGTTCAGGCATTCGTTGCCTCTTACCTAGATTGTTACAGTATGGTAGTAATTTTTCCTCACTGCTTCCAGTCTCTTACTGTATTACAATTTTTTTGTTAAATGTAAAAGACAGCTAATTTGAACTCGAGCCATGTTGTCAAATTATTATTGGAAACTAATTTTATTTGGCTTTTTAAACTTTTAAATGTTTATTTGTAAATTTACATACTCTTTTCTATGCATTTATTAACTTATAAAGTAGCATTTTGCAATGTTCAATGAATGTTAAAGCACCTGTTATATGAGGTACATTGTGCTAGGTGCTAGGGAAACAGATATAATAAAAATTAAGATGTATTTAGAAGCTCAAAGTGCTGTGAGATTGAGGCAGAAATTATTTCTAATTGAGAGGATCAGAGAAGACTTCATGAAAGAGTTAGCATTTGACCTGGGCTTTGAAGAATGAATAGAGTATAAACAGATGGTGGATCAGCAGGAAGGAAAGTATAAACTTTATAGCATTATATATATATATATATATATATATATATCAACTGTAGTATAAACATGTAGCAGTATCACATTTCTGCCAAAATTCACATGTACAAAAGCATGAGAAGTATTTAGAGTATGACAAATACTTTTCTTTAGTTAGAAGCATAGAGTAAGAAGGTATGTTATAAAAAAGTGATAGAAAGGTTTGTTAGAGCCATATTTTAAAGGACTTTGCAATGCCGTGGCTAACAAGCCATTGAAAAGCTTTTAAAAGTTTTTGAATGTGAAATGATTAGATTAGGGTTGTGCATTAGAAAAATTAATCAGACAAAGGTGTATAGAATGAAAGTGGAAAGGGATGAGTGGGTATGTAACCTTTTAGATACAGTATTATTAGCATAGTGATATGAAAGGAGATTAGGTGTGCAGATACTGGTAATTGGAATTTTGGGAACCAGGGAAAGTCAAGATTCAAAGATCACAATTATAAAACTACCTTAGAGGTCATCTAGTACAATTGACTCATTTTATAGATGAGGAAACTGAGGACTAGAGAGGTTAAATGGTTTTTCCAAAGTGTATCAGGGTGGTAAGTTGGAAATCTAGGGTTTGAACTCACGTTTTCTGACTCCAAATTTATCCTCTTTCCACCATAACATGTTGCCTTTCTGAGATGATCATGACACTTTTAACGCAGAAGATTGGGAAGGAATATGGAATGTTGGTATTAGTAGACATAGATCAATAAGAGAAGTTGCTTGTGTGTGTGTGTTGTGAGGATTGCACAGATTTTATGTGCTGTCATCTTTTATGTTTATGTAAGAACTCTACAGCTCTTCTTCCCACTCAGTTTAGGACCTTGCTTCATACTTCACAGAAAAAAATTGAGGCCATTATCTGAGAGCTCTCTCTTTACTCCTCCTCATCCATTCATTCTTCTGAGGAGGGGACCCTTCAGCTTGCCATGGTCAACAACTCCTCTACATGTACCCTTGGTCCCATCACCTCTTGTCTTGTCAAATTTCCTACACTTATGTCTGTCCCATCCTTAAAAAAAGGGTAACTAGATTCTACCAAACCTGCAAGCTATCATTGGATATCTCCCTTTCCTTTCTTACCTAAATTCTTTGAAAAAAGCTATTGGTATTTATTATCTCTACTTCCTTTCTTCTCCTGTCTTCCAAATCCTCTGCAGTCTGGCTTCCTATTTCATTCAACTGAAGATGATCTCTCCAGGATTACAAGTGATTTCTTAATTGCCAGATCTATGAGTTTATTATTGATAGTTTGTTGCCTATGGTTCCTTTCAATATCATATAACAGTTTCTTGTTTATTCCTTATTATTTTGTGAATGTCTGTTTTTGCTTTGTCAGCATAATTACAATGCTTGCTTTTTTTTATTAATTTGATATGTATAGTAAATTTTTTCACATCCCCTCAGTTTGATTTTGTGTTTGTCTTTGTTTTTAAAGGTATTTCTTGTAAGCAATAAATTGTAAGGTTTTATTTATCCAATCTATCATTTTTTAAATTTTATTGTGTTTTTAAATTTTTATTTTTTTTTATTTTATTGGATTGTTTAATCCATTCACATTTAAAGCCATCTATCTATACATTCCCTTCTAATCTTGCTTGCATTGGCTTTGTGAAAAAACTTTTCAATTTAATGTAATCAAAATTATCTGTTTTGCATTCCATAATGTTCTCTATCTCTTAGTCATAAATTCTTCTGTTCTCCATAAATCTGACAGCTAAATTATTCCTTGCTTTCCCTAGTTTGCTTCTAATATTAGCCTTTATATGTAAATCGTGTACCCATTTTGACTTTATCATGGTATTCAGTGTAAGATGTTGGTCTATGGCTAGTTTCTGCCATACTGTTTTCCAGTTTTCCCAGCAGTATTTGTTAAATAGTGAGTTCTTATCCTTGCGTATTTTTCTAGAGGCAATTTATTAATTCTTTAATTTGGTATTTCATTTTTTTTTTTGCACTCAGAAGTTCGTGTATTATTTCTTGTATTATATATAGTTCAGGTTTTTTGTCTTCTTGTGTTCTTCTGGAATACCTACAATTCTTACATTGTTTCTATGCATCTTGTCTTCAAGATTGGTATGTTTTACTTGGATAGAGAGCACATTTCTTTAATATATATTTTTTTGCCTTTTCTTTTTCTAGATTGTCTTTCACTTCATGTATTTACATTCCTAATTTATTGTTCTCTCCTTTTGTGAGACTTGCCATTGTATGTTAAAATTTTTCTGTTTTGTCAATTATTTTTGCTGTTCAGGCCATAAATTTTGCTTTTATATTTCTCTCTCTCTCTCTCTCTCTCTCTCTCTCTCTCCCTCCATCTCTCTCCCTCCCTCCCTCCCTCCCTCCCTTCCTTCCTTCCTTCATTTTTGGTGAGGCAGTTGGGGTTGTGGCTTGCGCAGGGTCACACAGCGAGGAAGTGTTCAGTGTCTGAGACCAGTTTTGAACTCAAGTCCTCCTGACTCCAGGGCCAGTGCTCTATCCACTGCACCACCTAGCTGCCCCTCTCATTTTTCTTTTAAAGCACTCTGGAACAATGTGTTGTGATTCCATGATCTCCTCAAATTCCACGGGGTCCTCTTTCTCATCAAGTGTTGGATCGTTTTCTTTTGTTTTGCTGCATTAATTTTTATTTTTTTTTAAAGATTCATCAATTAATTTTTAGTTTTCAACATTCACATACACAAGATTTTGAGTTCCAGATTTTCTCCCCATCCCTACCCCAACCCCAAGACAGCATGCATTCTGAATACCCTTTCCCTTAATCTGCCCTCCCCTTCTATCTCTTCTTCCTCTTCTATTTTCCTGTAGGGCAGGATAGATTTCTATACCCCATTGCCTGTATATCTTATTTTCCAGTTGTATGTGAAAACAATTTTTTAACATTTGTTTTTAAAACTTTGGGTTTCAAATTTTCTCCCTTCCTCCCTCTCCACTCACTCTCATTTAAAAGGCAGGCAAATCGATACCGTTTACACTTGTGTAGTCATGTAAAACACTTCCGTAGTAATTATGCTGTGGAAAACTAACTATATTCCTCTTTATCCTACCCCTTGTTTATTCTGTTCTCTCTTTTGACCCTGTCCCTTCTCAGAAGTCTTTGCTTCTGATTACTCCTTCCCCCAATTTGCGCTCCCCTCTATTATTCCCCCTGCTCTCTTATCCCCTTCCTCCCTGTTTTCCTACAGGGTAAGAAAGCTTTCCATAGCCAATTGAGTGTGTATGTTATTTCCTCCTTAAGCCAAATCATATGAGAATAAGATTCACTCATTCCCTCTCACCTTCCCCCATTTCCCCTCCATTGTAAAAGCCTTTTCTTGTCTGTTTTATGTGAGATAATTTACCCCATTCTACCTCTCCCTTTCTCCTTCTCCCAGTATAATCCTTTCTCATCCCTTAATTTTGTTCTCCAGATATCACTCATTCATCTTCAACTCACCTGTGCCCTCTGTCTATGCATATAATTTTTTCCCTCCAATTACCCTAATATTGACAAAGGTCTCATGAGTTACAAATATCATCATTCCATGCAGGAATGTAAAGAGTTCAACCTTAGTAAGTCCCTTATGATTTCTCTTTCTGGTTTACCTCTTCATGCTTCTCTTGAGTCTTGTATTTGAAAGTCAAATTTTCTGTTCAGCTGTGGTCTTTTCATCAAGAATGCTCGAAAGTCCTCTATTTCACTGAATGTCCTTTTTTTCCCCTGATGGATTATACTCAGTTTTGCTGGGTAGATAATTCTTGGTTGTGATCCTATCTCCTTTGCCCTCTGGAATATTACATTGCATGCCCTCTGGTCCCTTAATGTAGAAACTGCTAGAACTTGTATTATCCTGATTGTGTTTCCACAATACTTGAATTGTTTCTTTCTGGCTGCTTGCAATATCTTCACCTTGACTTGGGAGTTCTGGAATTTGGCTGCAACATTCCTAGGAATTTTCCTTTGGGAATATCTTTCAGGAGGTGATCAGTGGATTCTTTTCATTTCCATTTTACCCTCTGGTTCTAGAATATCAGAGCAGTTTTCCTTGATAATTTCTTGAAAGATGATGTCTAGGCTCTGTTTTTGATCATGGCTTTCAGGTAGTCCAATAATTTTTAAATTCTCTCTCCTGGATCTGTTTTCCGGGTCAGTTGTTTTTTTAGTGAGATATTTTACATTGTCTTCTATTTTTTCATTCTTTTGGATTTGTTTTACAGAGTCTTGATTTCTCATAAAGTCACTCACTTCCAATTGTTCCATTCTAATTTTTAAGGAAGTGTTTTCTTCATAAGCTTTTGGACTTCCTCTTCCATTTGGCCAGTTTTGCTTTTTAGGGCATTCTTCTCCTCATTGGCTTTTTGGGCCTCTTTTGTCATTTCAATAAGGCTATTTTTTAAGGTGTTATTTTCTTCAGTATTTTTTTGGGTTTCTTTTAGCAAACTATTGACTAGCTTTTCAGTATTTTCTTACATCACTCTCATTTCTCTTCCTTCTCTTTCTTTTTCCTCTGCTCCTCTTACTTCTCAAAAGCCTTTTTGAGTTCTTCCATGGCCTGGGACTGACTCATATTTTTCTTGGAGGCTTTGGATGTAGGAGCTTTGACTTTGTTGTCTTCTTCTGGTTGTATGTTTTGATCTTCTTTGTCACCAAAGAAAGATTTTATGGTCTCACTTTTTTTTGTGCAGTTTGCTCATGATCCCAGCCAATTATTTGAATTTTAAACCCTTTGTTAAGTTAGGGGTCTGCTTCCAGTGTGGAGAATGTACTGTCACAAGCTTCAGGGGTTTTGTGCAGCTGTTTTCAGAGATACTTCTAGGGACCTGTAAGTTTTCAGTTCTTCCAAGGTAGTATGATCAAGGGCAAGGTGTTTACTCCTTTCCTGGTCTGTGTTTTGGTCTATGAGTGACCACAAGCACCATTTTCTGCTTTGGAACTGTGAGGAGGATTCCCTCTCCACTGTCACCACAAGCTCCAACATGCCAGCATTCCTCCTTACCCCAGGACTGCGACTCAGAGGTATAACCCAGATCCAGGTACAGGCAAAGAAAGAGAACCCTGCCTCAGAACCAGCAAAGAGATCACTGTAATCCCCCTTGATTCCCCCTCAGTCTGTGGGCGAGAAGCAGCCAGGGCCCTGGAGCTGCTCAGGGACTGGGCCTGGGACCTGGGTTGGGATTGAGCTTCTCTCCCACCTTGGTCACAAGATTTTTCTTAGTGACCTTCTAAGTTGTCTTTGGTGTTTGTGGGTTGAGAAGTCTGGAAACTGCCATAGCTGCCCATGATTCAGTCCTCTGAGGCTTGCTTCATGTTCACTGAAGTTTGTTTTGCCTGCATGCCCACGCTGAACTGCATTTCTCTCCCAGCATGGTGTGATAGACCTTTCTAATCAACCCTCCAGGTTGTCTTGGGCTGGAAATTTGTTTCGCTCTGTCTTTTTGTGGGTTCTGCTGCTCTAGAATTAGTTTAGAGCAATTTTTTACAGGTATTTGGAGGAGTTTTGGGAGAGAGCCTCAAGCAAGTCACTGCTTTTACTCCACCATCTTGGCTCCACCCCCCTGCATTTATTCATAGATGCCTGAACTTGTTTACTATATCTGGAGGCCATATTTCCTTCTGTTGTTAATGATTTCTTTGTTGATTTATCTCAACAAAGATCTTTGTTCAAGGTCTTTGAATTTTCTTTTTCCTGATATCTTTGTTAATTTCAGTCTTTTCCCCCCTTACCTTACCCGTTTACTCAGCTATATTGACACCATTCTCTCTGTTTCCCTGGTGGCTGGATCTCAGAATTTCTTAGCTTCTTCCCATACTAAGCAATTCATGGTTCATTTGCCTAGATCTCCACTCCAGCTGACTTTTTGGAGGACAGAAATGGCTCCAGTTAGATGCTGAGCTCTTTCCCTCAGGCCTAGTAGTGTGCTACATGGAGCTTCCCTCACTCTTATACAAGTATACAGTGTTCTGTCTAGTTCTTCTCTTCTTCATTTCTCTGGCTTGCCAGTTCAAATGTATCACACAGGTGCCACGAAGCCAGAGGTGATTTTTTGCTATGTGGAGTTTAGGTCTCCAAGGCTCTGGGACAAAGGGGTAGAGGGTTAGAGTGTAGTGTTGAGTTCTCTTTTAAGCCCAGTTATGTGTCCTGCCTTGTTCCCTCTGTTCTTCCATTCTCCTTCAGAAATCTGTTACAGCACAGAATGCTGCCGTGATGCTTGGCCACTGAAGAGTCAACAAACTCCCACATCCTGGAGCAGGGTCTCCTTGGCACTGGAAAGAGGAAGGGTGGACCAGTGTATGAGATTGGGTTTTGTTGCAAGTCCATGGGTCAAGTCTTGGGCTTGGCTGGTGCAGCCTTGTTGCCTGTAGCATGATGAGTGGTGGGGAACAGTATACTGAGTGAGCTCAAAGTAGGCTTTTTTTTTTTTTTTTTTTAAATTTTAAACCCTTTTGGTTTCTGGTTGTCCTAGATCATGGAGACATTTGAAGTTGCTTTATCTTTTAGACATAATTTCTCTCTCTCTTTCCCTCTCTCTCTCTCTCCCTCTCCCCCTCCCCCCATCCTCTCCCTCTTTTTCTCCCTCCTTCCCATCTCTCTTCTCTTCCTCACCCATAACCAATCAATTGCCACATCTTATAATTTCAGTTTCTTTCTCTGCAATATCCTTCAGGCATGTCTCCTCCTCTCATATAGCCTCCATTCTAGTTTAGACTCTCATTACTTTTTGTGTTGACTGTTGCAATAGCCTTCTAATTCAATTCCCTGCTTTGTCTCTTTTTACTTTAAATTCCTACTCCACATGTCTGCCAAAGTGATTTTCCTAAAGTATAGGCCTGACCATATCAACCCCTTCCTATTTAGTGATTGCTATAAGCCAATGATTCCCTACTACCTGTAACAATAGTCAGAAGCTCCTATCTTTGGCATTTAAAGTTCTTTACAACCTGGCTTCTGTATTTACAGGCTTTTTAATCAATCACTTAATCTACTTTACATACTCTGTGGTACAGCCATTCTGGCCTACTTACTGTTCTTCACATGAGATGCTTCATCTTCTTTGCACCGGCCCTTATCTTTGTAATACCCTTCTCTCCTCACTTTTGCCTCTTAGAATCTCTGGTTTCTTTTAAGACTCAGGTCAAGTGCCAACTTCTGTTTTGTTTTGTTTTGTTTTTGGTTTTGTTTTGTTTTGTTTTTTGGTTTGTTTTTTTTTTTTCCTTGGGCAATTAGGGTTAAGTGACTTGCCCAAGTGTTTGGTCTGAGGCCAGATTTGAACTCAGGTCTTCCTGACTTAAAGGTCGGCGCTCTATCCACTGTGCCACCTAGTTCCCCCAAGTGCCAACTTCTGTAGGAGTACTTTTCCCTCCAGTGGATAGTACTTTCCCCTCTAATGTTACCTTACATTTACTCTCATTTGTTTTGTATATACTGATTTATCTATATTTTTTTTCTTTCAGTTAAAGAGTAGGGACTTTTTTTTTATCCCTAGGGCTTAGTATAGTGATTGGCATATAGTAAGCACTTAATAAATACTTGATAATTAATCTTTGCTTTGTTAATATTTTTTAGTATTTTATTTTTTAAAAAAGCAAAAAAGTGAATTATGAACTCTCTTAGGTAGAAGAAGGCTGGTGGAGTGGAACTTTGAACAACAAGTCAGGACTATTTCCCTCAAATTTTGTGAAAGAATTAGAGATGGCTGATGATGGAGAAGCCCATGAAGCTCAAGAGGAATCAGGTAAATCATATTGAAATTGGAATGTAGCATACTATTTTATTAATTGATCAAGTGATCAATAAAGAGGGGTAGCATTTAAAAAAAAGCCTCAACTGATGGGGAAATAGTGTGTACTATTCTATAATTTTTAAGAGCTCCTTCTGATATCAGTAATTTACTAGTCTCCTTGCTTGATTACCATTTGTGAACCTTTTAGCTAATTCACACATAATTTCAGACTTAATGAAATTATGGAAGGATCCCAATGATAGAATCAAATGAGATAATATTTGTAAAGTTGTTTAGCACAGTACCTGTCATATAGTAGGAGATTAATAAATTCACATCTCTTCCCTTCTTTTCCCTCTCTCTTCCCCTCCCCTCCACTTTTGAAAAAAGAGTGGAGAATCAAACAACCAAGGAAGAGAAACTGAATTAGGAAAGTGATAGAATGGAAATTTATAAAGATTATGATTATTCAGTTAATACTCTTTCCATTGTACTAGGCTACTCCCTTAAGGACTAGCCATGTAGGAAACAGTAATAAAAAAGTTCTCTGATCAAAGATATGTATAAATAAGGTAGTCTCTCAAGGATTATTGATGATGCTAGTTTGATTTGTAACTGAGACTTCCCTGGAAACATCAACCTAGAATGTAATGTTTAGCTGATTTTTGCTAGTCAGTTCTTCATTAAGATTGGGGGAGGAGTAGGGCTGAAAGCTAGGGTCTCATTCATCCTTTTGGAAATAAGAAATGATTGAGGTAGTAATACCAAGGAAAGATATATTATTCAACATATACATATATACAGTTTACAAACTATAAAGAATTAAAAAAGTACAGGTAATAACCATTATAATATCATACCTTGAAATACTTCTAACCAATTTGCTTGTGATAGGCCTTGATGTTGCTTATCATATTTTATTTTAATACTGGTTCTTTCCAACTTTTCCCTAAGGCTGATTTGAGTTTAAGTTTTAGATGTAACAGTTTTTATTGATGAAGATATGAGCTAGACTCTAAAGTTAAGTAGGGATCCTGGAATCTTGAGTAAAACAATATCTGGGTGTAACTTTTCCTTTAGTTTCTTTGCAAAGACATTGAGGTTTTTATGTTAATGTTACAATTTTAAATGCTAAGACTTTTGAATTCTAACTCTTAGCTTAGCTTGATTTTTAGTGACTTTGAGGAATTGCCAGTATAAAAACGAATAGAAGGATTATAGAAGTCTCCCTCTTGCCTTAAACATCATAAACTCTGCTGGATAATGGTCATGTGCAAACTGTAGCAATCTACACAGAAAGTGCTTTCAAATTAAAAAAAAGAGCATATTTTCTCCCTTGTGTGTTTGTTATATATATACATATGTATTTATACACATACATGTATGTTTATGTATGCACATTATATATTAAATTATTTTGTCCTGTATACGAATACTATATTATATATACATAAACATATATATATCAATGAAATCAATTATAGCACATTACATATTGGAAGATCATATTTGTTTTGTACAGAACATATATGCCACATTTGCGTTGTTTCCTCTCCTTTTTCCGTCTTCTGCTTTCCCTTTTTCCCCCTTCTCTTTTTTGTTTAACCACTGTATTCACTCTAGAGCATTAAAATTTCTTAGTATTTGGCATGAAAATGTATATATAGTTGTTTGAGTCTATTGCATTGTCCTTCCAAAATCTGAACTATGACTATTTTAAACCTTTCCTTTAAAATGACATAAGGATGAATTGGACCAAAGACTTAGTATTGTAAAGTTATTTATTGGTTATGGATTAACCAATATTTTTACTCAAGGATCTTATTTTATCTTAAATTTTTTTTTAAACAAGCACTTAACTGGGAGGCAAAAAAAAATCTCGATTCTATTCTGGCTTTATCACTTATTAGCCATGTGACCTTGAGTAAGGCAATTAAGCTTTGTGAAATGGGGATATCTTCCTTGCCTTCCTTGCAAGGCTGTCCTAAGGATCAAAAGAAATAACTCATGGAATTACTTCTAAACCTAAATTATTTCACATTATGGAGAATTATTATCTTTATTACTTATTCATTGTTCTGCAAGTCTTTGACCTAAAGCAATGAAATTTTGATTTAACTTTGTTGGAGAGGTTAAGGAAAGCACATAACCATATCTGATAAATGGTTACAGCTTTGCTTTTTATTTGTCTTTCGATTTGGGAAGCAAGACACAGAGAGACAAATAAACCCGTTAAGTTATTAAGTAGTAGATCATTGTTGAAATGTGTGGTATATACAGTTAGTTATGTTGAAATTCAGAGTTGGTAAAGAAATCAATGTAGCTTAGAATTAAGATAAGCTTTCACATGTGGAGTGAAATTTAAGATTTTTTTTGTTGTATAGTAAGTATGTTTTTTGTGCTAAATTTTCTTAAAAAATTTTTTTTTTTTTTCAGAAGCTGTTTTTACTAGCCCTACCTCACCTTTAGCCTCTCCAGGAAATGAGAGTGAAACTGTAGCTGGATCAGTTGCACAGCCAAAGAAAATTCGGGGAGTTGGATTTGGAGATATTTTTAAAGAAGGTTCAGTGAAGCTCCGGACGAGAATGTCCAGTAATGAAGTAGATGAAAGAAGACCAGACAAGGTACAGAACTGAACTTAAACTTGTAATACACATAGAACACATGAAAATGTAAAGTTCACTTCACTTTTGTTTCATTTGATTTTTTGAGGTGATGAATAAGCTAGTGATCATTTAACCCAAAAAATCTGAGATATTTTCTCCAAAATAATTTGAATTAGCTCAAGTTGCATATTTTCTAATTCTTCTTTCTTTTCTACTACGATTTGATATTATTAAGCAATGGGAGTCTTTTTGTATAACTAGTCTATTAAATGGATAAAATAATAAAATGGGGGAAAATGTTTTCATTTCTGCCATGAATTGCCTTTTTACCGTTCAAGAGATGATTTTCCCAGTATGCTTTACAACCAGATAATTGATCATCATCAGAATTGTTTGTGGTTTTACAATAGAAGAAACATATTGGGATCTTTTTCACAAGGATTCTCTGCTGTTGTTCAGTTGTTTTAGTCATTTCTGACTCTTTGTGACCCCATTTGAGGTTTTCTTGGCAAAGGTACTGGATTGGTTTGCCATTTCTTCTCCAGCCCATTTTATGGATCAGGAAACTGAGGCAAACAAGCTTAAATGACTTGCCTAGGGTCACACAGTCAGGAAATGTCTGAAGCTAAATTTGAACTCTGGAAGATGAATATTTCTGTCCAGGCCTAGCGTCTATCCACTGCGCCACCTGGATGCCTTGAGAAATGTGACCATAAGAAATAATAAATTGTAATGCCAGACAAACAAATCATAGTAAAAATGTTTTTAAAAGAATAAAAACCTTTAAAGATGATTAACTCTTAGGAACAAACAATTAACCACAAGTTTAATACCATTTACAAAAACCATCAGGTGGACTATAGTACCTTGGAGTTTTAGAAGTATTCATTTTCTCTTTTCATTCTGAAATGTTAACAGATAGTTCTTAAGGGATTTTTTTATGGCTATTAATTCAATGGCCTTTTTGCGTAGTTGATCTTTTAGTTATGTCTGTACCTTTTTTTTTTTTTTTTTTTGGCAAGTAAAAATCAATTCTGATGTTTCCTTCTAAGGATTTGACACCCTTGTGATCCTTGGTATTAAGTAGACTTAGATAGAGTTTGTCATCCTGTGAGTTTTTTGGATACTTTCTGAATTGACCATGTTATTTTCTTTATTGTGGTAGTTTTGATTGGAAGTTGTAGAATTCAAGCTCTTTGAGAGCAAGGACTCTTTTTTCATATTGTGTTTTTATTCTAGCAAGGTATAATACATTTGAATTGCATATAAAAGGCATTTAATAAATGTTGTTGAATTGGACATTTTATTATATACCGTCATTTGATTAATAAGAACAATCTTAATATTTTATGATTATGTTAGGTAGTCAGTAGTGCCAATGTTAATTATTTCCCCCACCCAAAGAGAAGAAATGAAGGTTCGCAAAGCTTTAGCCACTTGTCATATTTTTATTGCTGATGTACTAGATAGAAGACTTAGGTGTCTCAAAGGACCCTTTAAAGTATTAGTTAAGGACCTACTTTCAGGTAAGATGGTGATATGAAAGTTAATAAAGGAGCCTAAGTCTCTTATATCTGCAATAGCAAAGATCTGAAAAAGGCATCAGATCCATTAATGATTCAAGAAATTTAATTGAAACAGAGAAACAACACTGATTTCCTTCACACAGTCCAAAACTTAAAGAAGACAGCCTGTATACACTAGAGAGAGGTCTCTGCCTTGGAAGTTAGCACACATTAAGGCAAATAGGCTTGAATTCTGCCAGTTCACTAAGAAGATCAGAAACCTATAGCCCTCCGTCTGAGAATGTTTTAGGATGGTCAATCATGTATTGCTCTGTCTGGAGTCACTTTGGGAGATGGAGGAGAGAAGCTGATAGAAAAGCCAGGGAAAGTTTAATCTCTTGTAGGAACCTCAGAAATTGTAGACAGGACCAAACAAGGCTTAAATATTCTATCCAAAAATTCACGAGTATAGGTGGAGACTGGCCAGAGTACGAAGTCCCAAATCAGAAATTGAGACTGGAAATATGAAACAAGAAAATATCGGACCCAGTGAAGAAGTTTTATGGGATAAGAAATGACTAAGGGATTATTCTGGGAAGATGGTGGAGTATGTCAGAACATTCCATGCTGTCCAGATTTCCTCCAAAAATAAGACAAAATAGCCCCTCAGGGTGAACGTAGAGCAGGTAAAAATAAATAAAAGTTGGGACAGAACAGTGGTCTCCTAAGACAACCAGAGAAGATTTGAGGTTTGATCCCTGTGAAGTATAAACACCTCCAGGCTAGTTCCTCCGAAACAGCAAGCAGCAAGCTTTGGGGCTACAGGAACTTTCACATCCTGGACAGTGTGGGGAGTCAGGTGTCTGAGCAGGGGAAGATTGAGGGAACCTCTGCTGATAAGGGACAGCAAGCCCAGCTGTGCTGCAGAGAAGTGGCCCTGGGTGGAAAGGAACTAACCAGCACTGGCAGGTAAATGCAGAAGCAGTGGGGCAGGGAATGCTGTTGGCTGTGGATACTTATAGGAGGGTGGAGTTCTTGCTTTCAGTTCAGGCCAGAGGGGAGAACTGCCTGGAGGATCTGAGGCCAGAGACACCATCTCCCTTATCCCAGGACTAGAAGTGATTACAATAACAAGCTGCTGTAAATTAAAAAAAAAAATGAGCAAGCAAAGGAGAAAGAACCCAACCATAGAAAGTTACTGTGGGAGTAGAGAAGACTACTTCATTAGAAGACTACATAGAAGTTACTGTGGGAAGTTACTACGTAGAAGACTATGTAGACGTTATTATGGGAGAAGGGTTCCTCCTCAGGGGAGGGTATTTAAGCAAAAATAACCTTTTCTACCCCAAAGAGTAATGTCAAATGGTCACCTGCCCAAAAAGAATTCATTGAAGAATTTAAGAAAGACTTTAAAAATCAAATGAGAGAGATTGATGAAAAATTAAAAATAAGAACAATCCAAAAAAACCAAGAAGATTATGAAAGGAAAGTCAACCAACTAGAAAAGGAGATCCAGAATCTTAAGGAAGAAAATGACTCCTTGAAAAGGATAGTCATAGAATTGGGCAAGGGGAAGCCAGTGAAGTTATAAGAGACCAAGAAATAACAAAACAAAATATAAAGAATGAAAAAATAGAAAAGAAAGTGAAACATCTCATAGGAAAAATAAATTGATCTGGAGAACAGATCAAGAAGAGAAAACATAAGAATAATCAGACTACCTGAAAACTATGATTAAAACAAAGGATCTTGATATAATAATACAAGAAATGACTAAAGAAAATTGTCCTGTAGTGTTATAACCAGATGGGAAAGTAGAAATAGAAAAATATCCACCCATCACCACTTGAAAGAGATCCTGTGAGGAAAACCTACAGGAATATCACAGCTCGATTCTGAAACCCACAGCTCAGGGAGAAAATGTTACAAGTAACGAGAACAAAACAATTCAAATATGTCAGAGCCACAATTAGAATCTCACAAGACCTAGCAGTGGCTACACTAAAAGACAGCAGGTCTTGGAAAACTATATATTGAAGAGCAAAAGACCTGGGCTTAAGGCCAAAAATATCATACCCAACAAAGTTAAGCATAATTCTAAACAAAAAGAAAAATGGATATTCAATAAATTGCCAGACTTTCAGGATTTTGTTGCAAAAAGATTTGAAATCAATAGAAAATTTGAATACAAGATCCAAGGTAAAAATCAAAGACTCAATAAGGACAGACTGTTTACTTTTTACATGAGGAAATGCAAACTGTTAATGTCTAAGGTTGTTATTAGTAATTAAGTAGTTTGAAAGAAAGATTGGGGTAGAGCTGAGTGCGATGTGATAACCATCTAGGAAAAGGTAAAAAGTAATTATCTTATACAAAGGAGGTATGAGTGGAAGAAGTGACACAGAGGAATTAGATGAGGGAGGAGGGCTAGTAGTTCTGGAACCCTACTCTCATTAGAAATAGGTTAAAGAGGGAACTACATATAAATTTAAAAGGGCATAAAAGCCTTAGAAAGAAATGAAAGGCTAAAGGGTTAGGGAGGGGGGAGTAGAGGGAGAGGATAAAGGAGGGATCTTTGGGGGCATAGATTAAGTAATAGGAAGGCAAGGTAGTGGGTAGAAGTAAAGTAGAGGAGTCAGGAGGGATAGGAAATAAGTGATACACACAAACATAAAATAAAGATCAGGAAGCAAAGAAAAGATGGATAGCTCAACACAGTGTTTAATATTTATTATATATGCTTTCTTGAAATGGAAATTTGTTGCTGTATATTTTGAATCCTCTTATGTTCTGCTGTGCACATGGCAATGCTTCTTTTTCTTTTCTTATGTTATATTTAAGTTTATAACATTTTTTTCTTATTGTGTATTTAAGTTTAAAATAAATTAATTTTTTTAAAAAAGAAATGACCAGGAAGCAAACCCAGAAGAAGAGAATGACTCTACAAGTATAAACAAAGAACCTCAGAGGAAAAACAGACGGCTAGGATGCAAGGACCCCAAGAGTGACTGAAAGAAATGAAGCAAGAGATAGAAAATGAAATTATAAATGAAGTAAGAATTTCTGAGGATAAAATTGGAATGAGTATAAATAGTATAGAATAGAAGTCAGAAAAGTTTATCCTCAAGTGGTGCACTGCCTGAAAAACAGAGTGGAGCAAATAGAATTAAGTGACTAGGAAACAAGAAGAAATTTTAAAACAATCTCAGAGATTAAAAAGCATGAGAAAACGTCATATACTCGCAATCAAGAACAATTGACTTGGAAAACAAATCAAAGAGAGACAATTTAAGAACATCAGACTCCCTGAAAACCATAATGAAACAAAAACCCTAGATGTGGTATTTCCACGTCCTTTGAAATCAGAGTTGAGTAAAAATGGAATCCAATAGTCACATCCTGAGAGAAATTCCAAATTGAAAATACTTAAGAATGTCATAGTCAAAATCCAGAACTTCTTGGTTAAATGAAAATATTGCAAGCAAGACAGTGGAGCAGATCATTTCAATAATAGATTATTAGTTTTTGTCACATTCCTTTTCTTTCTCTACATTCGCATGTGTAAAAGTGAAGACTGGGTGAAGAGAAGAAAACATGATATGACAAGGGAAATAACTAATATTTGTGACTATGAAAGTTAATGGGTTGAACTAAACCATAAAATTGAAGACAGAAGGAGATTGTATGAGAAAGCAGAATCCATGACTGTGGATTTGTGAGTGAAAATGAAACCAGTACTGGGAAGGGTGATCAGGGATACAGTGTCATCAGGAGTAAACTAGGTCTCAGTGAGTTCCAAAAAAATGGAAGGATTATTAATGGAGAAAAGCTGCATTAATTATTAAGAGAGGATTAAAATTAACGGAAGTTTGTTGATTATGACTGGAGCAGGCCTTCTAGAGGGCATAGTTGAAGGGGAGGGCAGATCTGGAGTGGTCTGTTATAGGGGTGAAGTTCAGAGTGTATGGGAATGAATGAGTAGACAGTTGAGATTGGTGATGGGTTTTTTTGGGGTTTTTTTTGGACAGGAGTTCGGTTTTATAGGGATGGGAAGCATAGAGTGTGGTGAAAACTTGTTAGCTATTGGAAAATGAAGATAGTAAGTTCTGCACATGAAGACAGGTGATTAGAAGAGTCAGGGTGAACGTTTTGTGTTGGCATGGCCCTTGAATGCTGACTTGCTCTGTTAATGGTGAATTGGGACAAGCCTGGCTATGTTGTGATCCTCAGAGCATTTCAAAATGGTTTGTCCCTGCCTTGCCTACTGATGTTTTTAAAAGGTTGAAACAGAATTCTTTAAATTTTAAACTGTATATCCAGTTCATTTTATGTATATCATATAGAAGGGCAATGTTCCTTTTTTTCAGTCATTTTTGCATAAATGATCACCTTCAGAAATGTTATCTTAAGATAGTGAATTTAGTATTATATCTAAATATGGTGATATTCTAATTGAATCCTTTGGAAATAAATTCATTTATGGGATACATTTAATTACATCAAAATTATAAATTCAGGAAGTAGAGTTAATTTTACTTTCAGAAACTGACAGAGAAAGTTGCATTTATCCTTTGTATCATTACCCAATTAAAGTATACAGACGGAACTTAGCTTATGTTTTGAACTCTCAGATTGATTCTCTTTATAGACTTTTTTCCCCTCCTCTTTTTCTAGTGCAGGTGTTAGTGAGATTGATGGAGAGAATAAATAGATGAATGATGAGGTTCTTGGAATGGAAGTAGAATGCAAAGTAAATCTGGTAAAGTGGGAAAATGAACCAAATGCCAAATAAAAAGAGTTCAGTAAGATTAAATGTTGAAAAGGTTTGAACATACCAGTAGGTCAAGAACTCTATCATATTTTTTTCCTACACTAAAGTCTGGTTTAATTCTGACCTTAGATCAGTCCTTAATTCATTTCTCATTAATAGGGAAAAGATAAAATCCCCCTAGGGCCTTTTGATACTGAGCACACCTACCTCACAGAGTGTTATGAGGATCAAATGAGATAATATTTGGAAAGTACTTAGCACAGCGCCTAGCACATAGCAGGTGCTTAATAAATCCTTTCCTTCGTTCCTTCATTCGTTCATTCCTTCCTTCCTTTGTTCCTTCTTTCCTCCCTCCTTTTCCCCTTACCTTCTTCCCTCCCCTCCCCTTCCCTTCACCTCACTTTCTCTGTAGGAAGAGATTCCAACTTATATCTAAAACAGAACATATTCATCAAGATATCATGCCCAACTCTTCCTACCCTTTGGAATATAAAGAGGCAACATCAGAGATCATTGTAATCATGGAAAATTAACAATAACCTAATGCCATGTGAATGGAAAATATTTTCACAACAATGAAATTATAAATAATTTCTTCTAGTTCACTTATGTCATCTATTAAAGGTTTTCTTTTGGTTTTAAAGATTTAGTAAGTTTTATACTGTAGATATACTCTTAGTCACCTCTGAACAGTTGTTATACTCCTATACTATAATTTAGTTTATATCTTATTTTTTACCAGTGCTTTTGAATGATTGGAACTACCTATTCTAAGAGATTGTTTAGAAGTCTCTTTTGTTTGCTTATTCTATTATTTTTATAAATTTCCACATAGAAAAAAAATACTAGTTATTTTAAAGGGGGTAGGTAGAATAACTTTAAATGGAAAGTTTTATAGTCTAATTTTATTGGCTTCATTATATTAAATCATTAATATATTTTGTGTTCTCTAGCCCTTAATTACACATACACTAGGATTCAGATCAACACAGTATCAGAGTATAGAAGTAGCAAAGGCAGAAATTGAAGGCAGATATAAAGGTAAGGCTAATATGTTAATTTTTTTTGGCCTTAAATTTTCCATAAACTGTGGAAATGTAACTAAATATTCTAGCTCTTGTTCATCAGTATTTGACATATTTGATACATATGACTAGAGTAATTGGATATCATTTAAGAAAAAAGTTAAATAATTATGGAAATGTAGACATATTATCAGCTTATTTGTTCATAGCACTTACTGCTGTGCCTTTCACATAATAGGCACTCAACAAATATTTGTTGAATGAATGAATTCATGTAATGAACCATGAGCCTGATGTTCCCCTCCCTGCCAATTTTCTTTTTCAGCTAAGGAATATTGTAGAACGTTATTTGCCTACGAAGGTGCTAATGACGATGAACTTTCTTTTAAAGAAGGGGAAATCATCCATTTGATAAGTAAGGTATGACATTTCAGTTACATCAGTTATTTAGGTGTAACTAGTCTAGTTTTCACAACAGAATAGGTTTTCCTCTAATTTTAAAAATTTGACTTTAGAGATGGTATAATTTCACATGCTCATGGTTCTTTTTCTGGCATTTTAGAACCATAGATATTTGTGTACAAATGAAATATTAAAGAATTTGAAAACATTCCATTCAGCAATTATTTATTAAGGACTGACTTTGTTCAAAGTTCAGTGCTAATTGTTGGGGACACAAAGAGAAAAAGAAAGGCTTTACCCTCAGGTACCTTACCTTGTACTTGGTGGGATATTGCATTTATAGAAAGAAGTTTAATACACGATAGAATGTGAGGGTGGCAAAGTAATGATGCAGACAGTGTGTTTTAGGACAATTTGGATGAGGTAGAAAATACATAGAGTTGTGGCAAACAGGGGAGGCTTCATGGAGGTGATGACATTTGTATTGGGCTATCTTTAGAAAAGGTTTCTAAAAGACAGATATGAGGAGTGACTAAATTTCAGCTATCAGGATGTCATTTATGAATGCACAAGGATAGAGGAGAAAGATGGTTTGTTAACTTTATGAAACAAGTCCAGTTTGGCTGAAAGCTAAAGTATATGATAAAGAATGCTATGAAATGAGATTAGAAAAGTAGACTGGAGCTAGAAAATGGAGGATGTTAAACGCTGGCCAGGGAGTTTGTGTTTTATCTATCTGATAGATACCTGATAGATATGGAGTTGGACTAGATCTCTAAGGGTCTTCTAGTTCTAACTCTGTGATGCTTGTGTACTCTTTCCCTTATAAATTTCATTGGTCTCGCTCTACTCATTTTACATTTTAGAAATCTCAGGCACAAAGAATTTAACTGATTTGTTCAAGTTTGCAAAAGCAGATAATGGCAGAGCCAGGAGTGGAACCAAAGTATCTTCTGACTTCAAATGCTTTTTTCACCATACTAGATATCTCTGCCCTTCCTGGTTATTTAACCACCTAACAATCTCTAATATCTTAGGCACAGATCCCACTTCTGCTTTTTCCTCCAATCAGATTAGTCCTTTGTTAATCCTGACTTTAGGACCCCTCAGTCCTGTCCTCCTCTGCTCATACCTTTAGTTATGCTCTTTGCAGTTACCATTCTATTTTTTTCTTTAAACAAATTTCCCATTGTTGGTCATCTGTACTCCTTCCATGTCCTTACACTTAACTGCAACCTAGCTTTTTCCTGATAAGTCTACATATATGGCAGTCGTTTTCCAATGTTGAGTGCTTCTTTTTCTACTTCTTTCAGTAACTGTGAGGACATGGAAGGAGTCTAGATTAATGATTGGGAATTGGTTAAAAACAAAAAAAAGCCAACAGAACAGAAACTGCAAAGAACATACTGGAATGACCTGGACAGAGTTTTAGCATACTCCTTCCTTATTACCATTTTAAAATCCTTCTTCAGCCATCCTTACTAAAAGCCTTTGCTGCTTTAGGTTTATTTATTCCAGACTTTTCCTGATCTTTGTTGCTGCCATCTATGGACTTGAAGCACAATTCTTCTATGTTCCATGGTGACTTAGGCATTTTGTTTACAGACTTTCTCTTACCCATCCCTCTGCATTTATTCCCATAGATTTTCAGTATCTGTGTTAGTGACCCTTTTATTTCTTATTATGAACTTTTATTAGCAAACACCAACAAGTACTAATATTTCAATATAAAAAACCCAAGGAAGTTATATATAAGAACTTAGTAAATGTTTATATTTATTTTTAAAGTTTATATTAAATTTTATGCAATAATAGCAACTGCCCTACTGTTCTTTATCTCTCTCTGAACTTCCTTCCCCTGTCTTCTGTATATTTTAAAATAAATTTTTTTATATCTTCAAATATCCTTCCCTTTTCCTCCTCTCAGACAGCTTTCCTATATAACAAATAATACTTTTCAAAAGAAAAAAAAAGGAAGAAGAGGGGGAAAAAATCTGCAAAACCAATAAATTTTAAAACATGTGCAATGAACCTGCAAAGGAATGGGGGCAGGGGTGTCATCTCATCTCTTTGTAATTTTGCAGCATTCATTTTTTAGTGTTTTGTGGTTGTTCTTTTGCATTTAATTATTACAGTTAATGTGCATACTGATTCTGCTTAGTTTTCTCTTCCTCATTTTATGTAAATTTTTTCATGCTCTATATTCATAATAGTCATCATGTCTTTACAATACAGTAATAAAGACATTGGTATACTGCAGTTTTTAGCTATATTCAAATTGATAGTCATCAACCTTGTTTCTAATTCTTTGCTATCACAAAGAAAGCTGCTATAAATATTTTTGTGTAAAGCTATTGGTAGTCTTCATGGTGAGGTAGGGCAGGCTTCATATCACATCAAAACTATTGGGCCCCCCGGGTGCTGAGTTTGCCATCACATACATCAGGAAGACCCTGACCCATGGATAATCTTCCCCATTACCAAGATTGCCAAAGGTGGTCTCCAAGTTATCAGGGCTAGGGGTAGGAAATGATACTCTTCAACTTCAACTTTTCCTACATTCTGTTGGCTAGGTGTTTTATTATATACCCAGAGAAATCTCCCAAATAGAGAGTCCCCAGGCTATCACCTTTGCTGAACTAGGAGCAAATAGATTACTTATGACATTTAGTGATTCTACCACTGCCTATAAGAGTAGGGTGAACATTCCAGTTATTTATTAAAGAAGAAGGGATTAATGTTACTATAAAGCTGGGATAGGTAGAGAATTGTACTTGACTTAGTTTTCCAACATTGCCAAAGGTGATCATTTCTTGTATGCAACTGTATATGTTTATAGCACCACCTCTGATAACTAAACCATCCCCAATTATATTTTCCTTGGCAACCTGACATATAATGACAAATACAGCTGGCACTTGTTAAAACAACCTTTGGTCTGTCAGTTACAGGCCTACCACTACCCAAACAGGGTTGTCTTGTCCCCTTAGATGATCTGCAGAGTGCTTCTCTTCCCCTTTTGATACCCCTTGGAGACTAATAGTCCCAAGACAATTTTTGTTTGTGGCAATATGACTTACTCCTTCCTAACCGGTTTGGAACATGTGGAATCACCTATTTGGCCTGCCTGTTTCAGTCTTTAATCACACTATAAGTAGGATTAGTGGGGGAGGAATCTACCACAAATCTTGGGGTGTGGTGTTAGCTTATGGAGATGTGATTACCATCCAGAATCCTGTAAAACAATATGGAAAGGGGATGAAGATCCTCTCATTCCTGATGTCTTTTATTAGCATCTCTGCATTGGAGCAGGCTACTAGGAACCCCTTACTTGAAACTCAGAAACTTGCCAAAGCCACAAGTGAGTCCCTCTTACTTCCAAATTGAAGTAGATTATGTAGCACAAACAGTCTTAGAAAATTGTAATGTTCTAGATCTTATTTCAGCTTCTCAAGGAAGGGCTGTGCCATGATCAGTCAGTCTTGTTCCTACATTAATGCATCAAGGGAAATCGTGACTATCCTTTCGAAGATCCAACAAGTTATAGCAGAAAACCAGTTACCTAAACCAAGAGATCCTTGTTGGAATCCTTCCTCCTGATTTCATTTTGTTGCAGGAAAATGATTTATTAGCCACCATAGGTAAATGGGCTCTCTTTGCTCAGTGCTGCTTTATTGTTCTTAGACTTTTCATCAGTTATTTTGTTAAATTATGCAAAAGATGTTTCCCAGTGGTCTTTTCTTGATATGCAGTACCAATAATGATCACATAAAGAATGTTATAGATCTGACTTATACAATTTTATTTTTTTTCCCAGTGGCCTCCTTGTGGTGGGTATTAGACTTTTAGTGAAATATCTGGATTAAAAGATATGGACATTTTAGTTTCTCCATTTGCATAATCCCACATTCTTTCCACAGTGGTTATGCTGATTCACCAACAATACATTAATATATCTATCTTCCCATAGCTCCTCCAACATGGATTATATCCATTTTTTCTCATATTTGCCAATTTTCAGAGTCTCAGGTAAAAACCTCAGTGTTGTTTTGATGAGCATTTCTTATAATAAGTGATTTGGAACATTCTTTCATATACTTATTGATAGTTTGCAATTCTTCTCTTTGAACTGTTTTACTCATAGCCTTTGACAACTTATCTATTTGGGAAATAGCTTTTGGTGTGGGTATGGGTATATATACCTACCCACAATCACACATACACACATATACACATTTACATATATATGCGTGTGTGTTTGCTTGTATGTATGTATATATGTACCAAATCATTATCTGAGAAATCTGGTAACTTGTCTGTATTCTATTGACTTTTCTGTTTTTTAACCAATACCAAATAATTGCGATAACTGTAGTTTGAGGTCCGGAAGTACTCCTCTTTTGTCCCCCTTTTCCCTCATCATTTACCTAGATCTTTTGTTTAAGGGAAAGATCTTAACTTAAAAAGGCCACTATCTCCCCCTGCATTCAGGGCCATCTCCAGTTGTCTTGATCTATACCTTACCACTGGACCCAGATGGCTCTAGAGGAGAGAGTGAGGCTGGTGACTTTGCATAGCCCTCCCTCACTTAAATCCAATTCACACGCAAGTCATGGCATCACTTTCTTAATGTCATGGTCCTCTTGGAGAATGAAGGACAAACAACAGGATTTTCTAAGCATACCATTATATTGTCAGCAAATATCCTTATGGCTCTTCTGCATATCTTATAATTTTTCCTTTGAGTTTTTTCTTTTTCATTACTATCACTATTTGCTGACTTTCAAAAAATTAAAGAACTACCTTCAAGTCCCAGCTAAAATCCTACCTTCTGCAAGAATCTTTTCTTGATCTCCCTTAAAGCCTTTCCTTTGTGGTTATCTCTGATTTATCCTGTATATATCTTGTTGGCACAGAGTTGGTTGGATGTTGTCTCTCTCCACTAGACTGTGAGTGCCTTGAGAGCTGTTTTTTGTTTTCTGGGTTTTTTTTTTTTAAATCTTTATTTGTATCCTCAGGGCTTACTTAACAGAGTTCCTGGCACTTAGTAGGTGCTTAAATAAATTTGTTTGTTGATTTGATCTCTCCTGTTAGATTGTAAGCTTGAGTGCAGGGCATGTAGTAGTTGGTTAAAATGCTTGTTGATTCATTAATTCATTTACTTGTACTCTTTATAGCCTGCCATGCTCGATCTACTTTTATCAGCCAAGGTAGTCAGCCAATAAATACTTATTAAGCACTTATGTGCTAAGCTCTGGAGATTAAAATAATAATAATAATGATGATAAAAGTAAAAAGAGAGTCCTTGCTCTCAGGAAGCTAATGGAGAAAATAACACGCAAACTCTATACAAACAAGCTATATACAAAATAAATTGGAAATAATCAACATAGGGAACAGAAAGCACTAGAATTAAGGGGGATTGGGAAAAGCTTTGTGTTGAAGATGAGATTTTAATTGTAAATTGAAGAAGCTCAGGAGTTGGAGATGAGGAGGGAGGGCATTCCAGGCATAGGGGACAATCAATGAAAATGCCTTATGTTGGAAAAATGCATGTCTTGTTCAAGGAATAGCACTTCTACCTTGAGTTCTCATTCTGCTTTTCAGCTGCCCGTATCTCCAACTCTGTCCCACTACTATTACTTTAAACTTTGCATATCCCAAACCAAACTAATTTATCCCTAAAACTTGCCTTTCTGTCTGACTTCTTTATTAAAATTAGTGGTACCACAGTCTTTCCAATAACCCAGTTTCTAAACCTCACAGTCATTTTTGACTCTTAACTTTCCTGCTTTCTCCCTTCTTTTCATTAGTCAGTTTCTAAGTCCCATTGGCTTTGTCCTCTGCATTTTGTCTCATATTTGTGCCTTCTCCATAGAGTGCAGCCATTTTATTGCAGTGCCCCAGTAGTTTTCAACTAAACATTCGCCTCTTACTTAGTTTGCTTGCTCCATACAAATTCCTAATTCTGCCATTCAAAGCTGACTACAAACTCCAGTGTAATTCTCCAACCTTAACTTGCACTACTACTCTTCATGTACCAACATTCTAAACAGACTGGACTATTCTTGTTGCTAGTTCTTGTCTCACCTTTGCTTACACATTCCTGGAATAGACTCCTTTCCTCTTTTAGCTGATTGAAACACTGCCCTTCCTTCAAGGCCCAACTCAGGTGCTATCTCCTTCATGTTCCTTGTACGTTCCAGCTGAAAGTGCTTTCTCTAATCTCAAATTTCTGAGAGTACTGTGAACTCTCCCTTGCTGCCATTACATGCTACTATACGTGTTGAACTGTTCTATATTATTAGCTGTTTGTTACTAAGTCTTTGTTATTTAATTGTATCTCTGTTGCTTATCATTCATAGTGCAGTACCATACATATCAGAAACACCTAAGTATTGACTTGACTAATAATATTGGACATGGCTTTCTTGGAAATTACATAGATATATGATGCTATTAGGGCAGCTAGGGGGTGCAATGAGCACTGGGCTTGGAATTAGGAAGGCTCATCTTCATGAGTTAAAATCTGGCCTCAGATGCTTACTAGCTGTGTGACCCTGGGCAAATCACTTAATCCTATTTATCTCCGTTCCTCATCTGTAAAATGAACTGGAGAAGGAAATGGCAAAGCACTTAAGTATCTTTGTCAAGAAATCCCAAATAGGGTTTTATTGATAGAATCTGATATCTGTGGTGGACTTAATCCAAAATCATTAGTGATGAAAATACTATTTGTATTTGGCTTTGGATAATTTCTTAATTTTAAATATAAGTCTTTCTGAAATTCACAATACTTTAAAAGAAATAATGGCTTGGTGGCACATACCTGTTATCCCTACTACTAGAGAGACTGAAACTGGTGGATAGTTTAAGCTTAGAGATTATGATCTGCTGTAGGCTGAAATGATTTAGAGTCTCTGCGCAGCATTAGTATGGTGAGCCTCCAGAGTAGGAGTGGAGGACAGGCATCAGGCTCCTCTAGGAAAGACAAACCAATTCAGGTTGGAAACAGTCAGACCTCCAATGTTGACCAGATTGAATTGGGCCTATGAGTAGACCCTGTACCTCTCAATTTGGATGAGAAAGGGAGACCCACTCTCTCTCATCCTCTCTAGCTTTAAAAAAGAAGAAGATAGAATGAATTAATGAATTGAACAAACTGTGTTATAAACAAACTTAGGTTATAATGGAACAATTACCTTTTTTTTTTTGTTTCCTCACATTGTGGAGTTTCTTTAGATTGTGGACTTTGTCTGTGTTCTGGATTTTGACTGCCTTATCTCTTGATTGATACAAAGAAGCCATCTAGAGCAGAACTAAGCTTTCTAACCAATCCATAGTTGGTGACTGGAGGCAATTATTTTCCTTTTGAATCAAAGTAAACATGGACCGTGTCATTCTTGCCTTGCTTTGTTTAAGAGAAGCATTCCTAGAAAGTCATATATAAAAGAATTGAATGCCAGTATTATTGAAGTGAATTTTTAAATAATGTGAAATTTACCTGTTTAGGCGGTTATAAGATCACTTCATGTATTATTGAGTTTGCTGGGGGAGTCATTACATTTCCTTAAAGGAAGTTGTCCTATAGATTTACTTTTCTCAGTTATATCATTTATTAGTTTTATGTCTCTTTTAGTCTTTCTGTTTCTTATTCTCTTTATTTTTCAGTCCCTTTTGTTCATAGGCATTTGTATCTGTTGTTTAATCTTCCTTTGACTTCACCGTTAAGTTCTTATTCCCTATTTTTGCCACCTGCCAACACTTCTTCACCACTGTACCCTCTAAAACCACTATCAAAGGAAGATAATATTCTATTACAAACAAAAACTTCCTATTTTTATATAAGAACATATTCCGCCTTATAGTGATATTATTTTAATAATCCCTTATAGTATTTTCATACACTAAATACTTACCTACCTTTCTCATTCCTTCATTTGCACTGTCTCCAGAATATTCTGCTGTCATCTTGCCTCTTGACTTCATTTCTCTCCTCCTATCCTAGTAGGAGGTAACCGTTATACTACCATCATTACGGATTAGTTTTACCTAAGATTTAAACTTCTTTTCCAACTGTTGACTCATGAAGTCACTTTTAGTTTGCAATCAATTATTTCTCTCACACTATGCATTTGTCTATTAACATCATTAGTGCTGTTGCCTTCTTGTTTACTGGACTTTGCTTTTGCATTGAACTTAATGATCATGTCTTCTTACCTGCTTACCTCCTTCGGGTACATTGTTGCCTCTGTTAATTTCTCTATATCTGTGTTTTAGAGTTCTGTGGTTAACTTTGAGCCAAGGTACATAATTTTGTGCACGTACTGAGAGCATAAACTCAATAGTGTAAAATAATCATGCCATTCTTTAGGATCTACTCCATGGCAGAGAATGTGCCACTAGAAGGTATGGATGTAAGAAGCAACATTAAAAAGGAGCAAATTTGAACCATTTTAAGTCTTTGCTATTTATAGCTAGTTATAATTTTTGTGTGTACTTACTATTTGTCAATAAAATTATTTTAAGATAATTTTTAAAATAAGATTTTAGGCAAGTAGATAATGTCAAATATGAATTAAGACATTGCCACATACGGTATATTTGCGTTTTGTTGCAAAAGAGTTGTGCTGAAATACTTTCACATATTTTTGAATTAGTTTCCTGTCATCTAGATAATTAACTATTAATATTTCTTAGTGATGCACACAGCATTGAAACCACGGGTTATTTTTTTCCTGCTCTCTCAGTGATCCAATTCTTTAGAAGTTTAACATGTATTTTCTTAGATCTTTTTTCTTATTTGTTGTTAGGTAATATTAATATTCTCTCCTTACCTGCTATCATCAAAAGCTCTTAAATGTATTATTGGAATAATCCAGTCAGAAATCCTAGGCTTTACTTATTGCTTCCTTTTAGCCACTCCCAATTTTGGTGCCTTTCCAATGATTTCGATTATGAGTTAGGGAAGTAAAGATATAACATTTGGATTTGTCTTTATTGGTTTAGGTTTTTTTATGTCATCCTACTAGCATATTATGAGTAGCAATTACAAATAAAAAATCTCTCTTTAATATTACATATCTCCCCTCCTGGATCTAGACAGCATTGTGTACTTAGGGTTATGTACCTTTATATATACCACATACAAGTTGTGTCTTCTTCTGTACAGAAATGAGCAATAGCAAGGTGTAGTAGAAAGGGAGGGTCCTGGACTTGAAGTCAGGAGAGACTTGGATCAGAATGTTACCCCCAATACTTACTAGCTCAATGACTGTGAACAAGTAACTTAACCTTGTTAAGGTAACATCCATAATTTCTTCACCTGTAAAATGAGAACTTATAATTATTGTTTCAAGGTCTTTTTTTCTGAGGTTTCAATCAAGTAATGTTTGTGTAACACTTTTTGTATCTTAAAGTGACAGATTAATGGACTTTTAAGACTAGTCTTAAGTGATTTTGTTGAATATTTGCCTGTTTAATTTGTTACAATGCTTCCTCTCATTTTTCATATATTCTTATATATTTTTATTTCTCATTTACTTTCCTGTTATTGCTAAGCCATTTTAAAATATCACTTTGCCTAGAAGGATGGATTATGTGTAGTGAACAAGAATGCCATTGACATAGTATGTTGGAAGTAAGAGTTTTCAAATGCACCGGCATTTAAACTATCATTCAAATATTTCTATTTGTTTTAAAATAACTTTTCCCATGTGCCTGGAATGTGTTAGGTATGGGAAAAATGGAGGACCTGAGGAGAACTTTTGGAATTTCTTAATGACCTCTATTCTGGGATTTTTTAGAATTTTAATTTTAAAAGGGACTTTAGAGGAAGACAAGTCTTATAAATTGTTAAAGTTACTTAATAGTGCTAATTCCTACATTTGAAAAAATTGTTCATGAACATTGGTCTTGGGAAATATTTTAGTAATTTAAATAATAGAAAATTGATCAAACTATTTGTTCATAGAGTAACTCTTTTTCTCTTGATACTTAAATAGGCAATGGTTTCTTTTAGTCTAGTGAATTTATTGTTTATCATCATTTGCCCTTTAAAAACAATAGAAACAAACAACTCTTAGTTATGCAATAAGTACCATTTATAGTAATACTAATATTTTTTAGCAAGATCTCAGATTTGATCATTTTCTATGTAGGATGTGTGCAATTATTTATAAAACTTGATAAGGTTGAATAAAAGAACTGAATTATTAAGTTGTATATTCTTTTTCAGCTTGATCAGTTACTGTTGTTTTGAGTAATAAGTAACCTTTAATTTTAGGACACTGGAGAAGTAGGATGGTGGAAAGGTGAACTTAACGGTAAAGAAGGAGTGTTTCCAGACAACTTTGCTATTCAGATACACGAACAAGATAAGGACTTTCCAGTAAGTAAAGTGTTCTTGGTTGATTATAATTCTTCAATTAAAACATGGATATTTTGCCAGCATTTTTTAAAGAACATGTTGTTGCATTGTCATTGAATGTTGCATTGTCAAATTGAATGAATAATGTGAAGCTGCTGGATTTATATATTTGTTTAAATTATGTTTTGAAATGTTAGTCACGGTCAGTATTTGTAAAAATGCATCATTTGGGGGCAGGTAGGTGGCACAGTGTATAGAGCACCAGCCCTGAAGTCAGGAGGACCTGAGTTCAAATCCAGCCTCAGACCAGACACTTGACACTTACTAGCTGTGTGACACTGGGCAAGTCACTTAATCCCAATTGCCTAAATAAAAAAAAAAAATGCATCAGTTGAATGTGCTTCACACCAAGTTATTTGAGTCTTAAGTGCTTTTGTACACACAGACTCTCTTTCTCTCTCTCTTTCTATTTTTCTCTCTCTCCCTCTCCAAGTGTACATAAAAGCATACTGGAAAGAGTACTTAGTTTGCGGTCTAATGACCTACGTTTGAATCCAGACTCTACTTGTTACCTTGGGGGAAGGTCATTTAAAATCTTCCTTCAAATTTCTTCTGTAAAGTAAGGAATTGTACTGGACTCTTGTCTTTCCTAGTTCTAATTCCTATGCAGTGGTTTCCTATTGCCTCTAGGATAAAACATAAAGGCTTCAATTTTAGCTTTTGAAGCCTTCTACAACTTGGTCGCACCCTTTTTTGTCTTCATTGGACATTAATCCCCCTCCTACACTCTTCAGTCCACTAACTGCTTTTCTCAGTATATTATACACAGCACTTTATATCCTTTTTCCAAGCCTTTGCATTGACCCTCCCTCATGCCTAACGTGTATTCCCTCCTTACCCTTGTTACCCCTGTTTTAATAGTCTGTTCCCTTGGGTTGCAGCTCAGGAGTCCATCATCTACATGAAGCCTTTCTTGATCCTGCCAATTCCCTTGCTCCCCCAAACTATCTTTTTTTTTTGTCTACTTTGTATATATTTATTAACTTTGTATTTATATGTGCTTGTTTCCTCCATTCCATTAGAATGTAAGCTCATGACAAGTAGGGATTGTTTTATTCGTTGCATTATATTCTCAGTCCCTAGCATGGTGACAGGCATATAGGTGCATAATAAATATTTGTTGATTGATTAATCTGATACTCTATTTTTCAGCTTATTTTTCTTATTGTCTATGAACTAATAGTCTATGCATCATATTATTTCTTGAAATACTTAAAAATGTTGTCATAAAGTCTCAACTTAGAAGTCTAAAAATTCAAAGGTATTTATGATTTTTAGTAAATACTAATTATATAATGAAATTGCAAGTAAAATGCATATCATAAAACTTCAAACTTTTATGTTATGTAGCAGTTTCAGAGTTTTGCTGACAACATGCTTTGTATTAGTAATTAGGTCTTTTTTTTCCCCACTAGTTGTACTATTTTAAAAAAACAAATCCTCTGTGGCATGTTCTTTATTAAATCCTTTTTAAAAAAACTACTTCTTTTCCCCTCCCTAGCAATAATCTTCCTTCTTCTACTAAGACACAGTATGCTGATGACTTCCAGTTCCACTAAGAATTTAGGCGATATTTTTCTTTTTTTTTTCCTTTTTCTCTTTTAAAAAAAAAAAAGATTTATTTTTAATATTATTTTTAAAAAATTTAGTTCCAAATTCTTTCCCTCCCTCTCATTTCTCTACCCATTAAGAAGCCAAACAATGTGATATCGATTATACATGTGAAATTATGCAAAACATTTCCATATTGGCACCCCCCCTCCTCCCCCAAAAAAGAAAAAGACAAGAAAAATAGAGTGAAAAAATTTTACTTCAATTTGTAATCAATTCATCAGTTCTCTCTCTGGAGGTGGATAGCATTTTTCATCATGAGTCCTTTGGAACTGTCTTGGATTAGCACCATGTCTTTCACAGTTGATCTTTTAACAACATTGCAGTTACTATGTACAATGATCTCTCAGTACTTATCTCTTGATTTTGTATTAGGTCACATAAGTCTTGCCAGGTTTCTCTGAAACCACCCTCCTTGTCATTTCCTGCAGCACAATAATACTCTTATTACAATCAAATGCCACAACTTATTCAGCCTTTTCCTGATGGATGGGCAATCCCCTCAATTTCCAATTCTTTGCCACCATAAATTTTTTACATGTAGTTTCTTTTCCTTTTTCTTTTAATAACTTTAGAGTGTAGGCCTATTAGTGGTATTGTTGGGTCAAAGTATATGCAGTTTTAGAGATCTTTGGACAAAGTTCCAAATTGATTTTCAGAATGGTTGGACCAGTTCACAACTCCACCAACAGTTCATCTAATTTCTTTTTCCAAATTTATTATTTATTTGGTTTTAAAGTTTCTTTTTTCCCTTTTTGAACTTTGAGTTCCAATTTTGAGTATTTAAATTTTGAGTTCCTCCCTCCCATGCCCACACCCACCTACTTAGAAGGCAAGCAATATGATATCAATTATACATGTGAAATCATGCAGAAAACATTTCCATAATAGCCATATTGCAAAAAAATAAAAAGGAAGAAAAATCAAGAAAATGAGAAAATTATATTTCAGTTTGCACTCAGGAGTTCATCAGAGCTCTCACTGGAGGTGGATAGCATTTTTTCATCAAGTCCTTTGGAATTGTCTTGGATCATTGTGTTGATCAGAGTAGCCCAGTGTTTCGCAGTTTATCATTATTACAACATTGCTGTTTACTGTTCACAATGATCTTCCAATTCTTCTCACTTCATTTTGCATCAGTTCAGATATGTCTTACCAGGTTTTTCTGAAACCACCTCCCTTGGCATTTCCCACAACACAGTAGTGCCCCATCACAATCTTATACTGCAACTATTAAGCCATTTTCCGGTTGATGAGCATCCCCTTGATTTCTAGTTCTTTGCCATCATAAAAAGAGCTGCTATAAATATTTTTGTACATATTTTATTTTCCTTTTTCTTTAATCTTTTTAGGGTCCAGACGTAGTAGTTGTGTTGGTAGGTCAAAGGGTATGCACAGTTTTATAGCCGTTGGGGCCTAGTTCCAAATTGTTCTCTAGAGTGGTTGGACCAGTTCACTACTCCACCAACAGTTCATTAATGTACTTGTTTTCCTCTCATTCCTTCTAGCATTTGTCATTTCTTCTAGGTGTGGGTGGTACCTCAGAGTTGTTTTAATATGCTTTATTCAATCAATAGCGATTTAGAACATTTGTAATATATAACTATATACATACATATATATATTTAAAACTTTTATATATAACTATAGATAACTTTCATTTCTTCTTCTGAAAACTGTCTGTTTAAATTCTTTGACCATTTATCAATTGGAGAATGGCTCTTATTTTTATAAATTTGACTCTGTTCTGTATTCAGTATGTATTTGAGAAATGAAACCTTTATCAGAGAAACCTGCTATAATAAAAAAGATTTTGTACTATTTCATTGTTTGTAGTATTTTTTTTTTAAAGCAAAGCATAGTTTCCCTGATTTTTCCTTTTAATTAGGTCTGTTTTTGTTTCTTCTTTGTCTGAGATCATGATTGCTACCCTTGCCTTTTTTTAGTTCAGCTGGCATATTAGATTCTATTCTAGCCCTTTATTTTAACTCTGTGTGTGTCTTTTTCTTTCAAATGTGTCTCTTGTAAACAGCGTATTATTGGATTCTCATTTCTAATTCATTCTGCTCTATGCTTTTTTTTTTTATGGGTGAGCTTATCCCATTCATATTCACATTCACATTCACAGTTATGATTATTGTGTATTTCTCTCCACTCCTTTTTCTTCTGCTTCTTTTTCTCTTTTTATTCTGCCCCTCCTCAAAAGTCTTATTTTGTTTCTACCACTTCCTTCCTTAATCTTTCTTCCTTTTTATTATCTTTACACCCTGCTTACTTTTTCTTATCCCATTCCCCTCCTATTTCTCTATTGGGTAAGTTACATTTCTATACACAACTGGGTGTGTGTATATATATTCTTTCTTCTTTCAAGCAATTTTGATGAGTGAGGTTTAACCATTGCTTGCCACTCTCCTCCTGATTTTCCCTTCTGTTGTAAAAGCTTTTTCTTGTGTCCCTCTTTTATGAGAGAAACTTTTACCCATTCTACTTCTCCTTTCCACCTTCTCCCAGTACATCCCTCTTTCTCACCCTTTCATATTTTTGTAGATCATTCCAACATAACTGACTCACATTCATGCTCTCTATGTGAACACCTTTTAACTACCTTAATAATGATAATGTTCTTAGGAGTTAGATGTATCATCTTCCCAATTAGAAATGTAAACAATTTCACTTTATTGAGATCCTTATGATTACTCTTTCATATTTACTTTTTTATGCTTCTCTTGAGTCTTGTGTTTGAATGTCAGATTTTCTATTCAGCTTTGGTTTTTTCATCACGAATGTTTGAAAGTCCTCTATTTCATTAAATTTCAACTTTTACCCTTGGATGATTATACTCAGTTTTACTGGGTGGATTATTTTTGGTTATAATCTTGCTCCTTTCTCTTCCAGAATATCATATTCTAAGCCTTCTATTTTTTTTAATGTGGAAGTTGCTAAATCTTGTGTGATCCTGACTGTGGCTCCACAATACTTGAATTGTTTCTTTCTGGCTATTTGCAATATTTTTTCCTTGACCTGGGAGTTCTGGAATTTGGCTATAATATTCCTGGGAGTTTTCATTTTGGGATCTCTTTCAGGAAATGATCAGTGGATTCTTTCAATTTCTATTTTACTCTTTGGATCTAGAATTCTAGGGTAGTTTTTCTTCTTAATTTCTTGAAATTTGATGTCTAGGCTTTTTTATTGATGACTTTCAGATAATCCAATAGTTCTTAAATTATCTCTCTTGGATCTATGTTCCAGGTCACTTGTTTTTCCAGTGAGATAGTTGACATTTTCTTCTATTTTTTTTTATTCTTTTGACTTTTATTTATTTGTTTGTTCTTAGTTTTCAACATTCACTTTTGTAAGATTTTGGGTACTAAATTTTCCTCCTTTCCTTCACTGCCCCCTCCCCAAGATGGCATGCAATCTGATGTAGGCTATACGTGTATGATCATATTACACATATTTCCACATTACTCATGTTGTAAAAGAAAAATCAAATCAAAAAGAAAATCCATGAGAAAGAAAAAACAAAAAAAAAACAAAAGAAAGAGGAAAAATAGTATGCCTTGATCTGCATTCAGATTCCATAGTTCTTTATCTGAATATGGATAACATTTTCCATCATGAGTCTTTTGGAATTGTCTTAGATTATTGCATTCATTTCTCAGGAGAGCTAAGTGTAACAAAATTAGTCATTGCACAATGTTCCTGTTACTCTGTTCTCCTGATTCTGCTCACTTCATTCAGCATCAGTTCATGCAAGCCTTTCCAGGTTTTTCTGAAGTCCACCTGCTCACCATTTCTTATGGCACAATACTGTTCCATTACATTCATATACCACAACTTGTTCAGCCATTCCCCAGTTGATGGGCATCCCCTCAATTTCATTTGTTTGCCACCACAAAAAGAGCTGCTATAAATATTTTTGTACATGTGGGTCCTTTTCCCTTTTTTATGATCTCTTTGGGACATAGACCTAGTAATGGTATTGCTGAATCAAAAGGTATGCACAGTTTTATAACCGTTTGGGCGTAGTTATAAATGGTTTTCCAACATGGTTGGATCAATTTACAACTCCAGCAATGCATAAATGTTTCAGTTTTCCCACATCTTCTCCAGCATTTATCATTTTCCTGTTTTGTCATGTTCCTAATCTGATAGGTGCGATATGGTACCTCAGAGTTGTTTTCATTTGCATTTCTCTAATCAGTAGTGATTCAGAGCATTTTTTCATGTGACTATAGGTAGTTTTAATTTCTTCTTCTGAAAATTGCCTGTTCATACCCTTTGACCTTTTATCAGTTGGGATATTTTATTATTTCTTGATGTCTCATGGAGTCATTAGCTTCCACTTGCTGAATTACAATTTTTAATTTTCTAATTTTTATTTAATCTAATTTAAAATTTTAATGACTTTAAATTTTAAGGTATTATTTTCTTCAGTGAGCAAAACTCTTTTTCTACATATGCCCAATTCTGACTTTTAAGGAGTTCTTTACTTCCGTGAGTTCTTGTATCTCTTTTTCCATTTGGCCTATTCTCCTTTTTAAAGAGTTATTTATTTCATTTAGTGAATTTTTGCATCTCTTTTACCATTAGGTCAGCACTGCTTTTTTAAGATGGTATTTTCTTCAGTATTATTTTTAGTGCCTCTTTTGCCAAGCTGTTTGTTCTTTTCATAATTTTTTTTTCAATTTTTCCTCTACCACTCGTTTCTGGGAAATCTTATTGGATATGTTCCCATTTTGCATTCTCCTGCCTCTGCCTTTTGGGACTTTGTAGTCATCTTTGTTTGTTGTCATCCTCTGAGTTTGTGTCTTGGCCCTCTCTGCCACCTTAATAGCTTTTTATGGTGAAGTTTTGTTAGTTTGTTTGTTTGTCTTTTGCTTATTTTTCCAGCCTATTTCTTGACTTTAAACTTTATGTTAATGTTGGGCTCTGTTCACTTTGGAGTTTGGAGGCACTGTGTGAAGATTCAGGATTTTTCATGCTGCTGTTTTCAGAGCTAGATCTAGGGGTCTTCAAAGTTTTGGTGCTTCCAAGACGGTTTGATCTGAATAGACGTGTGGTCATTGCTTTCCTGGTCTGTGCTGTGGTTTTTATCCAAGGGCCTTTGCTTCTTTGTACCTGCAAGCTCTGGCACTCCTCTTGTCACTGGAACTCTTACCAGGTACCCTGCTTTCCTGTGTCCACAAGTCCTAGTGTTCTCTCTGCCTTCGAACTGCAACCAAGGCCCCTACTCTCTTGTGATGAACCACAAGCCCTCTTTCTGGAAATATGACCCAGATCTGTGGTCAGTAAAGGTGCCAAACAATACCAGCTAAACCTAATGCCGACAAAGGGTCCCTGTAATTTCTTTGTGACCAATTGTCTGACCCGCATTCGTCTCTGGCCTGAGTGCTTCCGTCACTGGTGCTTCTGCTGAGTGAGTTCCAGGCCAGCCCCTGCCCCAGTGTCACAGGTCTTTTGCTACCAGCCTCCTATGATGTCTTAGGCTAGAAAAATGCCTTACCCTGACATTTCTGTTGGCTTTGCCACTCCAAAATTCAGTCTGAGGATAATGGTTCCCTCAGCTGAAATCTGGAAATCTTGAAAAAGAATGACAGATTTTGTGGGAAAGATAATGAATTCTTTTTTAGATATGTTGAGTTTTAGATATCTATAGGACATTTAGTTAGAAGAAGAGAGAGACCTTAACTGCATTATTGATCTGGGAATCATCTGCATAGAGATGACAATTACTATGGGTAGTAATGAGATTACTAGCAAAGGGAATGTAGAGAAGAGGGACTAGAGAAGAGTTATGATGATACATTCACAGATAAGGGGTTGAGCATGGATAACAAATTACAAGGAAAAACTAAATAGATAAGATACAGGTAAGCTAAAAGACAAAAAGTAAAACAGTCCCTGAAATCAGGGAGCTTAGATTTTATCAGATGTGTATATGTACACAAAATCATTAAAAGAGGAAAATGAGCAATAGTACCCTCTTGTGGTACTCTGCAAAATTGACTTTAGGATTTACTTTTTTGGCGGTTCATTGGCAAATTCATACTTCAGTAATGGTTATAGCTAGCATTTATATGGCATTTTAATGTTTGCAAAGCACTTTACAAATAGCTATCAACTTGGCCAACACCTTGTTTGATTTTTAAATCAACTCATTTGTGCTCTCTCATACAGATGCCTTAACTAGTTTTTCATCAGTCACAAAGCATTTATTAAGTACTTACTTCATTTGAAGCATTGTGCTAAGCTCTTGAGTATATAAAGAATGGCAAGATCATTGGTCTCTACCTTAAAGGAGCTCTAATTCTAATTGGGAAAATAACATGCACACAACTACATACAGACGAGATATATACAAAGTAGATGAAAGGTAATCTCAGTGGGATGGCACCAGTAGTGGAGATAGAAGGACCAGGAAGGTTCTCCTGTGGAAGATTGGACTTGATCTCAGTCTTAAAGTAACCCAGAGAAACTTGAGAGACAAAGAAAGGTGAGGAGGGAAAGCATTTCACGAATAGGGGAAAGGCAATAGAATGACAAGGAATGGGGAAGATGGAATATCATTCTCTTAAAATAAATACACACACACACACACAATTTTTTCCTGGATTACTTGTTAAAACAATTTTTTAAAAGTTTCAAATTCTGTCCCCCCTTCCCTACTCCCTCCCTGAGAAGGTAAGCAGTCAGATATAGGTTATATATGTACAATCATGTGAAACATTGGAATATTATTCTTGAGGAACTGCAAATAGGGGTTAGAATAGCTAGATCATAGTCTGGTCATTTTCAGTTATGTCCGACTTTTTTGTGACCTTATTTGAAGTTTTCTTGGCAAAGATACTGGAGTGGTTTGCCATTTCCTTCTCCAGCTTATTTTACAGATGAGGAAACTGAGGGAAACAGGGTTGCCCAGGGTTAAGTGAGGCCAGATTTGAACTCATGAAAATGAGTCTTTCTCACTCCAGGCCCCTCAGTCCACTGTACCACCTTGCTACATGATTATACAATACTTAGAAGCATAAGGTGTAAGAAGACTGCAAAGTTTAGGAAGGAGCCATAAAGCTTTAAAAATTCCACATGGAGTAAATGAAGCATTTAAGTGCTTACTATATTCAAAGTACAGGAGATACAAATAAAATAGTAAAACCATCCCTGCTGTCATATTCTAATGGGGGAGACCACTCATAAGGCTTAAAGGTTTAAAATGCAAATGCATGATGAAGATAACACATTGACAAGTTCACTTATATGGCCATCGACTCATTTTCCAATCTTGATGGTGGATTAGGTTTTAGACCATAGGGTGGCAGTGATTATCAGTGAGTGGGGGAAAGAGAATAAGATTTGAAATATGACACTCACATCAAATTGTTGACTACCTAATTTTGTCCAAGGAATTGCCTTGGTATTTTCATAAGCAATAAAAGGTATGGTGGGGAAAAAAATTTCCTGCACAGTGATATACTGTTGGTAGTTTCAAATGATTATTGTACTTGGACTCATTGCTCAATGGCTAGGATCCTCTTACCCCCTTATTCTCTATATCCCAGTGATTCTGAACCCTTCATCCTTTTCCCTATACCCAACTACCCACTTTCTCATTCCTATCCTTCTTAATCCTACCCCACAAATATCAGACTCCATATCTATATACCCCTTTTCCTAAGTTCTCTGGATTTCCAGCTTCATAATTAACAAACTTGCTTTCATCTTGACCCTTTTCCTTTCTCATTCTTTCAATTTTCTGACATTCACTGATACCTAGATCCTTTCTGGTGGTTTAGTTGTGGTTGCGCTTTCTTGCATAATCTCGATTCACTTGTCCTGGAGGGGGACTCAAAAATATCCCTTGATCTCCATTGCAGCTTCCAGTTTCTCCCTCTATCACCATCATTCAATAATTTCTCTGCTGATATTGATGCTATTCATGTCAGTGATAAAAATTCTGATGTCCATTATCTACTCTACCTCTAGGACATTTCTCTTTTCTTCCACTGTTATTTCAAGTAACAGTCAAGACTGACTCAGAGTCTTTTTACTCAAATTCTTCCCCTCATTACATTCCACCTACATACTGATACTCCCTCAAATACCTTAACTTCCCAATTCCTCAATCTACTCAGTTCCCATGATCTATTTCTTTATTGTATCTTAGCTACCCATTGGTATGGTCATACCCTTGATCTTAACATCACTCACAGGTGCTATCCTTACATAGTCATATACTCTGGTATTTCTTTAACTGATCATAACTTTTTATCATTCCATGTTTACTTTATGATCCCTAACCCTTTTCTTCATTTTCACTGTGTCTCCCAGTTTCTTCAGCTCTCAGTTCTTTTCCAGATCATCACCCTGCACTGGCTATATCTCCCCCCCATCCCTATCTTAATGCCTGAATCAGTTCAACTGTTCTCTCTTATGTTTTTTTAACTTGACACATAATTTCATTGGTTGCAGAAGACTCCCTGTAGGGAAGCTCATTTACCTATAAAAATCACAACCCTGCACCTGAGCTGTAATTTAAGAGTCTTAGTTTCCTGTGGCACTGAGAGTTATGTAGCTATCCCAGAGTTATACAGCCAGTATGTGTCAAAGGCTAGATTTGGGACCCAGCTCTTCTTAACATCAAGGCAAGCCATCCATCCTCTATGCCCTTTTGTTTTATAATGTATCATATATCTCATGAATCTTCTTTCCTTTTAAAATCCATTGATATGTCAGTGTCTGAGAAACAAAAAGAAAAACGGAGATAGATGATTAATTTCACTTCTTTAGTCAGACTATCCCACTTGAGTGAAATGCCACATACTGAAATCTGTATTCTGGAGGACAACAGGAAATGCTCATAAAACTTTTTTGAAGGGTAGGAGAGAAGGAATTATCAAATGGGCCAGAATTGGCATGGAGCAAAGGGATTTTTGTCCATAATTTTTGTAGGTTTATTTTGTTTTTTTTTAATTTAGTGAAGCACCTGTGAAAATGGGTCTGCTTAAGGGCTTCAGGAGATTTGTGTAGACCTAACAGAAATCTGGCCTTTTGCTTTAAACTTTTTTTAAAGCACTCTTGAAGCATTTACTTTGAATAAAAACTTTAGTGTTCCATTTTTAATTTAGTTGTTGCTATGATATTATGAAATCTACATATTTTTAAATATAGATTATATTTATATTTACTTCATGCTAGAGGTAAGATGCTGCCAGTTATTATTAGGATTCTTACCCTAGCTGAAATCTCATTGATATTTCAAGAAATACTGTTATCTTCTCAGTAGATGAAGTAGTACTTGGGAATTTTAAGAACTCAGAATGCAGTTAGTAATAGCATTTTTGTTCCACTATTCTCGTGATTGTTGACTTGAAAGTAACAAGGTCGCATTTCGATTCTACTCTTTCCTATTTTTCTTTGCTTATAATCCCTAATAATAACTTTTGAAAGCCTTAACTGATTTTTGACCAGGGATAAAATTTCCAGGTGGCAGGCTCTCACTGTGCCTTTGTTGTTGTTGTTGTTGTTGTTGTTGTTAATTTTTAGGAGCTCTCCAGTTGAGCAAGCTTGTCTCTCCTTTCATCACCATCTTATCTCCCCTCTTTGTGTCTCCCCCCTTTGCTTATATAGTTCTGACAATAGGTAGAATTGTTCAGACTTTTTATTTAAAAGGTCATGTACTAATATGTTTTTTACCAATTTATTTTAACAGAAACCAAAGAAGCCACCACTCCCTTCCAAGGGTCCAGGTATGTAAAAACATATTACTCTGTTTCAACTAATACGGTATGAAACATCAAAGGGATAGGATATGAATTTAATAAAAATGTTATTATTTCTGTTCTTTCATGTTCTCTAGCAGAATCAATGAATCTTTGAAAAATATGTAGAAAATTTGAGAGTTTTAGTTAGATACTTTCAAAATTTCCCTGACCCTCTGCCACCACCAGGCTTTCTCCACTGCAGATGTTGTTTCTTGGTGATGGACAGTGATGCTTCTGAAGTCCAGTGGTGCATGCTCTTTGCCTCATGGCATTTAGCCTATAATACTTTGTCTTATATCTTTAATATTTAGGTCTTTAACAGTTACAAATAAGATACCAAACAGAATATGAACTAGTACTAGGCATATCTTTTATTTGTCCAGGAACAATGTTATCCTGAAAGTGAAATTTTTTTCCTATGGTCTCTAGCCCCACCTTTGTGCTTATATTTCTTTCTCAATGACATCTTGTCCATCCTCTCCTCCCTTCCTCCACACTCCCCTTTAGACATTCTACCTCTTCTGACAAAACAAGAAAAGTTCTGGTATTGTGTTTTAAATTTCCAAACTTGTCCAAGTAATGTAAGCCATGGTATTTGTATGTATTTCTCTTTTCTTTCTTCCCTCTTCACACAGGGTATCACACCCTTACCTGCCTGTGCTCTGCCCATAGGGAATGTAAATTTTAATCACTGAACCTTTTTTTGTTTTGTTTTGTTTTGTTTTTCTCCTAAAGACCAGCCTTAACCCTAAATCATTCTGGTCCCAGACCAAACCCTAATTGGTCACTATTTGGGCCCTGATTGTTTCAGAATGAACATAAATAACAGTTGTTTCTGTTGTGACCAGAAACCCTGAGGGTCTTCCCATCCCAGATCTACTTTTTTTTTTATTAAAGAGGGCAGTTCTTTGCCTCATTTTTTTATTAAACCTTGATCACTGCAGATGGGTGCTGCCTCAGTCAAACTGAGACCTGTTAAAGACCTTAGCTTCAAAGGGCATGGGTAGGCTCAGATTCTTACAATCTAGCCAATAGCTCATTAACATTCAGACTCCTTAAGAGTCTGCCCCCACCAAAAGAAAAATTAAAAGGGCAAGGGTCTCTCAAAGCATCTTGGGCCATCTCTAGTTGTCCTGATTCATATCTGGCCACTGGCCTCAGATGGCTCTGGAGGAGAAAGTGAGGCTGGTGACTTTGCACAGCCCTCCTTCACTTAAATCCAATTCACTTGCATGTCATGGCATCACCTCCCTGATGTCATGGTCCTCTTCGAGAATGAAGGATAAACAGCAGTAAATATTATAGTAGAGAGAACATGGAATTTGACTGATGGATCTAGGTTTCTCAATTTCAGCTTTGCTACTTAGTAATGCTAATAAAACATGTAGAGTGCTTTAGGGGTATATAAAGCACTTTTCTCATGACAACCCCATAAAGTTGGCAGTACTGTTACCACCATTTTACAGATGAGAAAACTGAGACTTCAGGAGGTTAAGTGCCTTCTCCATGGTCACATATCTTTTAAGTGTCTTTAAGAACTAGGTATCTAACACACATTTCCTGATTTCAGGTCCTGTGTTCCATGTGCTTTGCCACACAACCTATGTGATCTTTGACAAATCAGTTCACCTCTGGGCCTCTGTTTCCTTCTCTGTGAAATCAGTGGATTGAACTGTGTGACTCAACATGTCTTATAGTTCTAAGTTACTATGATCTGTAAATGTTCAGCGATAGATATATTTCCTGTTACAGAAATTTCAGATAGCCAGTAGGTGGAGGATGATTCTTTTGGAACTGGAACCTTTTCCTTGTCCTTAAAATCATATTGTGTTGAATAGGCTAGCCTACTAGATATGGAATCATAGAAATAAAGAGGTAGATAGGACTTTTGGACTGGCTACGTGGCACAGTGAGTAGAGTGCTGTATCTGGAAGACCTGAGTTCAAATCTGGCCTAAGATACTTAATAGCTGTGTGACCCTGGGCACGTCAGTTAACTCTGTTTGCCTCAATTCTTCATCTGTAAAGTGAGCTGGAAAAGGAAATGGCAAACCACTCCAGTATCTTTGCCAAGAAAGCCCCAAATGGGGTCACAAAGAGTTGAACATAACTGAAAACAACTAAACACAACAAGAACTTTTTAGGTAATTTAGTTCATTCACTTTATTTTGCCATGAGTGCCTTGTAAGGTCAGAAGGGATGGTAGTCACTCTACTCCCCAAATGCCAAGACATTTCTTTGTGGAAGAGGAACTCTTGTTGTAGCCCATTTCTTAAGAGTTAATGGGAATGAGGAGTAAGTGTTGCAGCACAGGAACTTGGAAATCCTCATCACCTAGCTTGAACATAGATCTTCTAGACTCTCAAGTCTTTTCCTTCAGCCTTGCCTTAAGACTTCGATTTGCCAATTATACGTAGTCCAGTCTTTGTGTTCTTTGTTCCATCACTACTTTTAACCTGGAACTATCTCCATTAGCTATCATCCTTGTAGCACTGGTGATGAAGCGTAAGCTAATGATAAACTTGGATGGGATTGTTGCTTCTCATGAAGGACGTGGGGGGTATGGGAGGATAGGCTTGAATAAAGCCAAGAACAGAGAAGGTATAGAGAAAGTAAGACCTGGGTAGTTACAAGGATTGGGGGGGGGGAATGCCAGTCAGAAAAAAGGAATCCAGGAAATAAGGTAAGTCAGAATAGAAAAGGGAAAGAACTAATGATATGATTGCATAGGCAGAATTGATGATATGACTTGCACAGGCAGAGATAGGAAATCTCAGCTCTGAATCATGTAAGGCGAAGAGGAACATGAAGTTATAACTAAAGATGAACCTGCTTTAAAACACACACATGTCATTCTCTTTAGTTTATATTTTTCTCAACTTTTAAGATTTGTTTCCTCATGCGACAAACAAGCTATTGTGGCATTGTAGAGAAAGCACCTGAATTTAAGATAGAGGGCTTAGAGTTTATAGTTAAGCACTGGCAAAGAGAGAGAGAGAGTCAGATCAAGGCCACTTGGCTGTTTATTTAGACTTGTCCTCCCTATGTATTTTTTCTTTTTTTTCCTATATATTTTTTCTTAATATAGCTGGCATAAATTTTAGATCCCATCCTCAGTTTGTGTGTTAAAAACTTGATTTTAGTAGTTGTTTATCCAGAGTTGACTAGGCTCTGTAGAACTAAGCACAGTTACCAAACTTAATAGAAATTCATGTATAAATCAGAATGCTAACTTATTAATTTACAGTATAAAATTAGGTACTTTGTTTATAAAACAAGGTATTTAGACTAGATCGTCTTTGAGTCCCCTAATTCTGTAATACTATGAACCAGTTAAAAAGGAGAGAAATGGTTTTACAAATTAGGCTTCTAGAATTTAAGGAAATGAAAATGATTGCCATAGTTGGTTTTGAATGCAAGCCATGTTCTGGAAATCTTTGTGATACATTATATGAATTATTGGTTATTCTACCTTTTCAGTCAAATTGTCTCAGGGCTGCTACATCTAATCTTCTTTATATCTTCTTTATAGCAAGGATTAATGAGGCCAAAGTTAACCCACTAATTTACAGTTACAAAAATTGAGGGCATAGAAATGAATTCTTCAGAAGGTTCTTGTGTGCCCTGATTAAGTTCTGACTTAATGAATGTTTCTTAGAATTATTGTGTAATTTATTTCTTGATGGGATATACTGTTTAAGAAATATTATTCCTTAAATTCCCTCTACATAAACCTCTAATAATGTATATGAATAGTGAAACTCAGTTTCGAAGAACAAAATCACTTTCGTAGAAACAGAGTGCTAAAAAACTGGAAGAGGGTTTAGTGATCAGCTAGTCCAATGGTTTTATTATATGTATTAGGAAATTAAGACCCAGAGAGAAAAAGTGACTTATTAAATGATAGTATCTACCAATACTAGATAGAACCCAGGTATTCTGGCTTGTTGGTCTAGTGATATTCCCTTATACCCTCTATCTATCCTTAGTTACTTAAAGGTTCAACTTTTGTTTTTCATTACAAAGTATAGAAAGAATTGTTATTATGTTTTACAGTTATAAAAAGCCAGCAAAATGTCAGGTGCTATTGTTTTTTCTTTTAGCTCCCAAGCCTGAGCCTACAGTTTTAGAGAAGAAGTATTTTTCTTCCAGGCTTGAAGAAAAGGGTAAGGTTTTGTTTGTTTGTTCGTTTGTTTTTTGGCGAAGTTGCTACTGCAAGAATGTTTTAATTTAATTAATGTGGGAATTTTTGTGATGATTGGGAAAGCTTAATCTAGTTTAAGAGACTAAAACACTGATCTCGGTTGTGATACCTCCTATGATTTGGTAGAATCTCTTTTTTGATGATTGTTATAGCAAAAAAAAAAAAATAGTCAGAAGACTTAGGCTGTTGTTACCACCTGTGTTACTTGCCTAAACATTCTTCCTATCCATTAATACTCTGCCTAGATTAATTTCCCGGTGGTTAGCATATTCCTTTTATTCTCCCCATCTTTGTGATTCCAAGTCTCTGATTGCTAAAGAAAAAAACCCATTTCCCAGCCTCAGCTGTTGGTTCTCTCAGTTCCATCCATTTTAATGCTAATACCCACCCCAGTCCCCCCCGTTATTGTCATATTCCATATCAGCCTGCCTTTTGCACTGTGATCTCTGGAACTCTCACTCTACAATTAATAAATTTCTTGTTCTTTAAGGACCTCTTCCTTTCTTGGTCTTCCTGTCTTCTGGCAGTCAGTGAGACTTGGCTCCCCCTGGGTGACACTATATCTCTCACTATGCTTTCTGTTTATTATTTATACCTTCTTTCATACACCCTAAATCTCTGGTCCTTTGGGAAGTTGTAATACACCTTTACTCCTATTGCTATTTCCAAGGTGCTCCCACTATTGCCATTATTCAGCAGGACCCAGTCCATGTCCTCGGACCTGGTGTATGTCGGTCCCCAGGATATTTCTCTTTCTTTCTTAGTGTATGTCTCATAATCTCCCTTCTATTCTAAAACTCTTCTCTTCATGTTAGGCAACTTCATCATACCTATTGATGTTCCCTCAAGTTATAACTTCCCAGTTCCTTAGTCTACTCAACTGTCATGATCTACTTCTCTATTCTACTTCAACTACACACAAGCATGGTTGTACCCTTGAACTTGCTGTCATCTACAAGTATTCACTTCTATGTTAAAAACTCTGAAATTCCTTTTTCTGGTCATCTTTTTATCTCTCCCTTTGCCTTAGTACTCCTGAATTTGTTCTTCATCTTCACTGTGATCTACAGTATCTCCATTCTTCAGTGCTCTCCTGGGCTATCACCCTTGCTTTGACTATACTCCCTTTGATTCCCTATGTTGACCTATTGGTGAACCAGTTCAACACTGATTCTGTCCTTTACTCTTGAATCCCTTGTTCTCTTGTCCAAACCTTAACTCTGGATTACTTTGCCTTCTTTGCTTCTGTTTGAATTTGAATGTTGTTGAATGAAACTGGAAGAAGTTGAAAACCTGCCCTGCCTGAGTCCACTACAAAATTATGCTACTGCATCTCAGTTGGGCCTTGCCTTAAACGAGATAGTTCTTCTGCTCCTTAATTGCATCTCTATTCTATGCGCCATAGCAGTGTCAAACCTTCTTATGCCTCACGTAGTACACCCTCCCTTCCCACCCCGTCCCCAGACAACATTTTTGTAATACTTCACTGAAAAAATTGAAGCCATTCACCCTGAGTTCCTTCTTTCTCCCCCTGTTCTCATTGAAATCATTTTCTCTCTCTCTTCCTTACCTTAATCTCTGATGAAGAGATGGACCTCATTAAGCCAGCCTCTCTATATTTACCCTTGATCCTATTCCTTCCTGTCTTTTTCAGATTGCACACACTGTCATTTCTACCCCATGCCCAATGTACAATCTTTCCTTATGTTCTGGTTCTTTTTCTTGCTGGCTGCAACACACTCTATTTTCCTCCATTCCTTGAAAAGGCCCTCATTAGATCTTACCATCCTAGTCATTGTCATCTTATATCTCTCTTCCCCTTCTTAGTTAAAATTCCCCTACTCTTTTTTTTTTTAAATCTTTCTTTTAAGTTGCTTTTAAATTGTCTGCAGTGCCTTTGACCCTAATTTTATTCAACTGGAAGTACTTTCTCAAAAGTTACTACTGATCTCCCAATTGCCAAATATAATGGCCTTTTCTCAGTCATCATGCTTCTTGACCTCTCTCTAGTGTTTGACACCGCTGATCACCTTTCTTTTTGAATACTATCTCCTCTCTGTATTTTTTATGGCACTCTTCTCTCTTGGTTCTCCTACCTGTTTGATTATTCCTTCTCTTTCTTCTTTGCTGGATCTTTATCCATGTCATGCCCACTAACCTAGATATCTTCCAGGCCTCTGTCTGATACCCTATTTTATTTTCACTGTGTACTCTCTCCCTTGTTGCTCTGGGCTAAGTTTCACTTAGGTTAGCCAGTACAGTATTCTAAGCTCATAACTGAAACATAGTATGTATTTTTTTAAGCTTTCTTAATGATAGCGTGAAAAAGATGTTCAGCAAAGATACAGCATTAGTTTAGGTGGACACAGCTTCCCTTGTCATAAGGAGATAGTGAGATTAGAAGGGTGTATTCCTCCATGACAGAAGGAGTTCATCACTTCTAAGGTGTGTCATCTTTTTATGACCTTAGGCAACAGGGAACCTACATCAGTAGTTCAACCTTATTTCCCTGGACCTATGTCTCTGGAATGGCTTTCTTGATTTTTTTAAGGGAAAAACTATCCTAGCCTACATGAAGCGGATGTGCCTTTTATCACATCCTACCCCCTAGATGATAAGGTCCTAAAAGTCTACTAGGAGACTTTCCATTTCTTAAATGGCCTTAGGGCCTTTACTAGGCAACCATGGCCTTGGGCAAGCAAGAAACCTGGAATAGGAAGCATTGGAGGTAGAAAAGAAAAACCAAAACAGAATGATACCAAGAAAAAATATAACAAAACTAGTATAGGTAACACTAGAGAAGAATTGGCATAGGTAGAAGAAAAAAAAACAGAAATAGCTCTCTGCCTTCTCGTCCCTCCCATGCCCCTTCCATATAGCCTCCTGAAAATATGGCTTAAGTGAATATGGAAGATAATGACCAGAATTACTTGTCTTTGCCTCCCCAGTTTGGAAAGGACTAAATTTTTCTGCCTAATCATTTGGTTCATGTGAAATGTCTGAGTCACAGCACAGTTTCCTGCATACTCACTGATCCTTATCATGGGGTCAGCTATAGTTATCAAGAGGTCATTACCCTTTTGCTTGGATATCTAGGGCCAGGGTCATTACCAAGACACCCTTTGTATCTCTCTAGCTTACTAGTCAGAAACTCCTCCTTCTCAGTCTGCTCCTCATTCCCCTAGGAGTCCCATTGGAAAAGGAGAGTGATAACATATCTTTGCCCCTTTACAGGCTGCTACTGATATGTTTGCCACTAATTCTGCAGGAGCAGCTGTCTAGTTATGTAGAGATGATTTCATCTCCTTCTTGTTAGAAAAGAAAGCAAGGCACTTCCCAATAATTCAACCATGGGTAAAGGGAAGTTACAGAAATTATATCCTGTGGTTCCTAGCTCCAGCAGTGTGGAGGGTTTTGTCAGTTCTATTGAGGATATAGTAGATCAGCGAGTTATGATTAGCCTGCTTGTATCACTACAATTACTTTTTTGCTGTTTCCCCCCCTCAACCATTGCCCATGAGGCTGCTGATGCCTGCTGGGCAAACCATCATCAGAAACGGCCTCAGCAGTCAATGTGGCAACCCCGTAGTCCTCTTTAAGCTGCCAGGTATCACTTGCCTTTCCCCACTGGCCACACAGTATATGTGCACTGTTTGGATGTGTCCCTTGAGGTAACTAGTTTTGGGCAAGCCAAGCCAGTGCTTAGTTTCCTTTTTCTGTCATGATCATCATCTCATATAGCTAAAGTAGCTATGTGGGATATTTCACGTAGTGTAGCCAGCATCACCTGAGGATCTCCCATTGTCCCAACTCACAAGTTGTTACCTCCAAGGTTAGAAACATCCATTGTAAGATTACCATTCATTTATCTCTGCTCAAGCAAAGGAGCAAAGAAGAAGAGGTAGCCAGAGAACTAAAGGCCTAATTTGCCTAGGCAACTTATAAGTTTGAAGCCACTTTAGCTCCAGCATATTGGAGAAGAGGATTACTTTCTCTGTCTCTCATAGGAGATTCCAGTGACAGAGTGTAGTAGGGTGCTAAGTAGTACAGTAAGTGGATAGAGAACTGGACCTGGAGTTAGGAAGACTCGAGTTTAAATTTGACCTCAGACACTTTAATAGCATTTAACTTCTGTCTGCTTCAATTTCCTCATCTGTAAAATGGGTGTAATAATAGCATCTAATAATAACATCTGCCTCCCAGGGTTGTTGTGAGGATAAATGAGCTAATATTTATAAAACACTTGGCAAATCTTTTGAAGTGCTATATAAATGTTAGTTATTATTGACATGTCACACATTCCAGAATGAGAGTGGAAGCTGTCTTTCCTTATAAACTGACTTAGCTACACCTCATCTCCTTAGTGATTATCTTCAGTAAGCCAAACAGGGTACATTTGACACCTCTGTCTATATTCCCAATTCTGGAACCTCAATCATTGTCCCTTCACAGTACTTCTCTCTGTATCTTTTACTAAAGACTTTCAATAAAGTTCATGTAAAATTACCTCCTAAATGCCATATAAAGTCTTACACAGCCCATTCAGCACAGTCAGACAGTCTCCAAATTAATAAGTTTTTAGAGAGGGCCAGGCTTACAATTATAGCTTGGAGATACCACATCTAAACACAAAATTATGCAATTTCAGCCAACAACTTATGTCCATTATTTGCCCCCTTGCCTTAATGGTATGACTTGTAAAGACCAGAGCATATTCAGCTCCTGTTGATAGTTTATTTTTGTTCTTTATATGATAATGATATTAGCTGTCCAGGACTGTTAGCAACATCCAGGGAATGTTAGTGGCATCTTTACTCTCCCTATTCTATCAAGACCATGTGCTCTCTACATTGAGAAGCACAGTGCAGGCTCCCTGTAGTACTAATCACCAGGATTCCCTCTTCTCCTCCTGGGTCTTTCTCCACTTCAGTCCTTCCATACCAATCATCCTGGCTACTGTGAATATTCTTAGTCAGGCCTGATTCAGGTTAGTCTGATGGTTTTGGCTCATGATTAGAATTAAATGAAAATTTCTAGACCATGTAACATTATTTAAAAGGAATTAATGTCATGAAAGGGATATTCAGGAAAGTCATAGCATGGATTCAGGTAGATTCAGTTCTCCTTGTCTCCTTTGTAAGTTAGATCTGGTCAGGAATCATAGTCATATGTTGTCTTGAATAGCCACAAGGATTCCATGAAGCCTGAGGAACACTAACTCCTAATAAGCTAGATTTTTTATATCTTAGGTGACCAGTAAACTACATCAATAATTCAAGCCTTATCCGTGAAGCAACTAAGTTTCTAAAATGGTTTCTTTGCCTTTTCAGGGAGGAACCAGCCTTACCTCCATGTAGTAGATGTTGCTCTTACTATATAGTTATCCCTTACGCATAATGGCTTTCTCCATCACAGTTTCAATGTACTGTATATCTGCATAAGAAATTAAATGGGAATTTTTTGAGGAGTTTTGCAGAAACTGCAGATGGCACACAAAGGCCAGCAGACAAACACGTAAAAGGTTTAGAAAATCAGAAATGCATAAAATATATGTATATTATTTGTATAATAATATCAAAACCCCATTAAAAAATTTGGACTTCTGTTACAAGTGGAGGGCCAAAAAATTTTATGCTGATTTTTCAGATTATGGGGATCTTCATGATGTGGAAGGGGTGGTACTTGCTGATCTTACTGCCTTCCATAGACTCAATTATTTCTACGCGGATAAGCTATTACAACTTGATGGCACAGTGCTTAGAGTGCTGGGCCTGGAGTCAGGAAGACTGGTCTTCCTGAGTTCAAATCTGGCTGTAGACACTTAATAGATGTATGATCCTGGCTAAGTCACTTAACCTCACTCCTTATCTGTAAAATGAGCTGGAGAAAGAAATGGCAAACCACCATTGTATCTTTGCCAAGAAAACCCGAAATAGGGTGACAGAGTAGCACATGACTGAAAAATGACTGAACAACAAGAAGAAGCAGATAACTTCTAGACCTCGATATTGAGTCCTAGATTGTCTTCTAACTTCCAGTCCCATATCATATACTGCCTAACGTACATTTCAGAGTCATCTGAAAACAATGTCAAAACAATTCATTCTCCTTTTTCCTTAAAACCTACCCTTCTTTTAAACTTCCCAATTGTTGTTGAAGGCACCATCTTCTTTCTATTCACTCAGGATCACAACTTTGGTGTCATTCCAAACTTCTTATTTTCACTCTACATATCCAGTCACCAAAGGCCTTGCAGGCATTTCTGTCTCCAGAATATCTACTGTATGTTTCCATTTACCCACTCCTGCAGCTACTACTAAAGTTCAGATTGTGATCACCTCTTACCTAAATCAATAAATCATCTGTATTTCCTGCCTCGAGTCTGTCCCAACTCTAACACATTCTCTTTACAGCCACTAAAGAGATTTGCCACTTACAGGCTTAGAACTACTAGCCCTCTCTTAGATCACCCAGCAGTTTAGTAACTTTGACCAATGTCATACAACCAGTAGGTGTCACAAGTGGGACTTGAATCCTGTTCTTACTGGTTTCAAGGTTAACTATCTACTGTATCAGGCTGCCTCTAGTGTTTTTAGAGCTGTAAAATAAGTTAAGATTTTAATCACATTGACATATATTTGTTTCAGGAATGAAGTCAACATTTCATAGTAGGGATTAGATATTTGATTCATATTTATTTAACATTTTTTTTTACTTGCAGATGACAAAAAATGTTCCATAGTTAAATTTTAAAAAGGAGTATGTCAGAACATAAGACTGGAGTGCCAGTGTGCCAAGTCTGTTGAGTTCTGGGTATATAAATAGCTAGTTCTTATTGTGGGAGAGCTCACATTCTAAGTGGGCTTAACTACACATAAAGGATAGTAAGGTGAGGTCTTCTAGATACTCCTCTTAGCAGATGAAATCATTTTGATAATATCATAATATCAAGCACTAAGACATTGCAGAACCTCCTAAATTAAATTCATGGTCAATCTAAAGAATTTGGACTATTGTCCCAAGAAAAATTATGTGTGTGTATATATGTGTATATGTAAAATGTGTAAATTGTGTATAATTTGTATATCACATAAGTTATATGTGTATATATATATGCACACATATATATTCATATAAATAAGTAGATATATAGATAAACATATATTATTTGTCCTTTATTTAGAAGAGGACTAATGACATAAAAACACACACACATACATACACACACATACATATACACGCTCTCAGAAAACCTAAATAGTTTTGATTATGCTTCCTTTCTTTTTTAAAAAAAATTTTTGTATAGAGGAAAAATCGGCTTTAGAACAGAAACCTTCAAAGCCAGCTGCTCCCCAGGTACCACCCAAGAAACCTACTCCTCCTAACAAAGCCAACAATTTATTAAGATCCTCAGGGACGATGTATCCAAAGCGACCGGAAAAACCAATGCCGCCGCCACCACCTCTTATCTCTAAGTAAGTCACTTCATTTTATGTTAATTTTTCTGCCATCAAAAAATTAGTTACATCACTAAGAATATTATATTTTTTAAAGTAACCGTACTGACCTTGTTTTCTGTTTATTTTTGGCAAAATGCTAATCTTAGTGTGCTTATCTCCCAAATTATAATGGAAATATTATTGCTTTTGTGATATTATTTACCAGTTTTAAACTTGTGAGTTTTATAGAATAGAAAGAATAAAATTAAATCTCAATTTTTTTTATTTTTATAAGTTGCCAGTATCTTTAAATTATTTTTTATCTTATTTTTAAACTTAGGCATCAAGAAAAGCAAATCATTACACATCAGTTCCATGTTATTTGCTTTTTAAAGGTTTATATTAACTTTATGAAAATAATATTAGTTTAATTTAATTTTTTGTTTATTTTGCACATGTTAAATGATCACTGTCTCTTTGGTTCTTCATTTTAGGCTCAATGGGGAAGTTCCTATCTTCCCGTCAAAGACAGAAAATGAGCCAGTATTGAAACCAAAGTTAGATTCTGAACAAGTACCTTCTAGACCAAAATCAGTAGACCTAGATTCATTTGTAATAAGGAGCTCTAAAGAGATAGGTAAGTTAACAAATAGAGTAATCTGTTATTTTTAAATCTTTGAATGTATATTCTCATTAAACTCCTGACATATATAGATCTTTGCATGTGATGTTAGTATAAAAAGTAAAGTGGAATGAAGGCTTTAAACATATTCTTATTATATGTGGTCTGATTGAAAAAGTTAAACTAAACTGCAGATGATTGACCTCAATGATTTTAGATGATATACTATGTTTCGAATTAATCATGAGGCTGCAAGAGATTTTGAGAGAACATCTATCTTAAACCTCCCAAACTATCCCAGACAGAATAGAATTCAACCTATTTTTAAATTTGTCCACAGAAATTCCACAGCTTCTATTTCTTTCATTTTTTTCAGTGCTAAAAAACATTAGATTTAAGAAATACTATTTTGATTCTTCCCTGCTTTGTTTTATTTTAAGATAGTTTCCTTTTTTTATTTTTTGGCACTCTATCTTTGATTAAATAGACTCTTTATAAAGACTTTTTATATATTTGAATAACCTTTCATAACCTTTTCTGATAAGCTGACTGATATTCATCTATTTTAGACACAGATCTTCAGCCCTTGTTCATCTTTGTGATTATGCTGTGTACCTTTTCTGATTCTCTTCCATTCCTTTTAGTTGTGAGGTGCAGAATTGAAAAGTGAACTCTGGGATTTGTGTTTTACTAGTATACAGTGTCTTGTGAAGATTGTTTTATAATTAGGGTTAGGGAAGATTGTTTTATAATTCTGTCAGTAATATCACTATTGCCACTTTTTATAGCACTTTGCACTTGTATGCTACTATTTACTTTTTTAAAACATATTTACAGATAATATACTTTTTTCTTCATTACAATCTAAACTAAAGTTATGATGCTTTCATTTTCCACATAAGACAGCAAAGGTACAGGTTGATTTAGTGACTTAATCAGTATCATACAATAGTGATTTAAAATAGCCTACACCCAACTCAGTACTTTCCCACTACTGCTTTACCAGCCTTTATATTTAGTGGTCTTAGTATTATACTTTAAAAAAAAAAAACTATCATGATTTATTACTGTTTTGTTTGGAAATTTTTGCACTTTAATTTTCCTTTTTAAGTTAATACCATGCTGTACTGTCATCGTTTCTTTTTGACTTTCTAAATTCTTAGACTATTCTCAAACAGTCCCTTTCTTTTAGTAACTATGCCCTACAATCTGTTAAATGCTTGAAACTTTTGAATACTACTAAGTTTGAATCTTTTCCAACAAGCACTAGGCAAGACATATTAAGAATAGGGACTATACGTGATTTCGCTAACATAGGGAACTTGAATAAGAAAACTACATTTACCAATGAAGATTGGCCTGGTCTCTGCAATTTATAATCTTTAGAGAATTACCTAGGACACCCAGATTTTAAAGACTGAAACTTGGGGTATTTTCTAACAAAAGAATTTCCTTGCCTACTAGCTATTGATTTAAATAAAAGGAGCTGCTTTCATTTTTTTTTCTTTTTATAAATATTTTTACCTTGGCTTTTATGTTTTTTTTATGTAAGCAAACCTTAATCATTTATAATTTTGAAGTACACTGAAAAATTCATTTTTAGAGTTTTGGTACCAAAGTCATAATCTGCTTTTAAAAGTCAAGGAAGTAGGTAATAATAGGTTAAGGGATTTTATTTGGTTCTGGTTCTTGGAAGTGCATTAATATTGTTGTTGAGCATCTTTATTTCTAATATACAATTTTTTTTCTATTACTCTTCTCAGATTCTGATGACACTTGTTTGGGGAAAGTGTTCAGGGCCCATGTAAGATTTCTTGATTGATTCTACCAAGATATTTCACAATATACTTAATCTACAATGCCTTTGCTTTTTAATTCCATTACCTCTCTGTGGAGAATGTGAGCATCTGTTTTTCAACGCAGTAATTCATTTTCCTCTCCGTCTATTGCTGTCTCTTTAGATGACCTTAGGTTTTCAGGCATCTTTTGTCTTTACATTTTTGCCTTTAAACCTTTTTTTTTAAATATTAATTTGTTATATAGTATGATTTGTTTTTGAGAAATTTCTAGCAGAAATAAAACATATACTTAATACCATATGAACCAAACTAATAAGTAATAGGAGAAAAAACTTAAGAGTAACTTTTTAAAAAATCCTTTCCCACTCTATCTTAATATCTAGATGGATAATAAGGGTAACATTTTGCACCGTATTGGGGCATCTCTTCACCAACTAAAATTTAGAATAGAAATAAATATGCAAGTAATATAGAACAGCAGATGACTAAATTGTTGCTTTAATTAATGTGGCCAAAATACAGAATGCAGATAAGGGGTTTACTGATACAAAAACTCAGCAATTGTAATCATTAAAGTAAGTTGATTTGCTGTAGCTCAGTCACCCCATAACTTAAGGCCATGGGATTAAGGAAACGACTCTTATAATACATGTAAATACTGGAGAGTTGATTAATATATAATTAAGTCTATAAGTAGTTGTTGCATACAAAACACATCTGCACACACACACATGTATAGGCGTAATGGGATACAAAAACTGCTTGAGTGTAACTTTACCTTTTCCAAGTATCTTAGGTTCTGCTTATTTCTGTTTTTCATTTAGGTTATAGGGTTATTATATTTAAAACTAGAGGGGAACTTAATGGCAGCTTTATTTAGTAATGCTCTTAATTTTTATTTATTTTGCCACTTTCATGATATGTTGACGTTTTGAAAAACACTATCCCACATACATACCCAAATGAAGCCTTAGTCAGCAGTGAAAGCCTATAATAATTAATGAGTTAAAGAACGTATCATAGAAATAATCCACATGGAAAGGAAAATTACAGTAGTGAAACAAGAAATAAAATTTCTGGGATACAGCTAAAGTAGTACTCAGAGAAAAATTGTATCTCTAAAAATATGCATTAACATAATAGAAAAAAGGATTTATTGATTGAATATGTATTTTTTGAAATTAGAAAGCCCTCCCCAAAATAGTCTAAAATCAGCATAAAAGAAGAGACATTAAAAAATTAGAAGAGAGATAATAAATTAAGTACTATAGAAATGGTAGATAAAACCAAAAGTTCTTTGAAATGACTAACAAAAGTAATAAATCATTAGAGAATTGATTGAAAAGAAAAGGGCAGAAAACCAACAAAAATACTGAAATCCAAAAAAAAAACCCCAGAAGAAATAAAAAGTATTAGAACCTGCTATGTACAAAACTGTATGCCACCGTAACTGTGAACACAAAAGAAGTAGAGAAATTTCTTCACAAATATAAAATAACCAAATTAACCAAGGACAAATACAAATCTTAATCTAGTCTTGGAGGAAAAACTAGAAGTAACTGTAGAGGAACTATGTCACATCCACCACCACCTCTCCTCTCACCTTCTTTCCCCCTTCCCCCCCCCCCGAACAAAACAAAACAAAACAAAAACATTAAAAACAAGAAACTTCTGCTGGATTCATGGGAGAAATATTTCAAATTTTAGAAGAATAGTACCAATACACAAATTATTCTCAAAATTTGAGAGAGGAAGCACCATATTGGACACCTTTTGTAAGACAGATGTAGTCCTCATACCTATATCAGAGAAGGATACCAGTATTATTGAAAATATAGGCCAATATCATTAAGAAATATCAGTTTAAAATTTTAAAATAAATCTGTCAAACAGACTACATCCAAAGCAATACATTCAAGAATTTGTTCATTATGACCAAGTTGGATTTATACCAGGCATGTAAGATGGTGCAGCATTCATAAAACAATCAACATAATGAATTATATCAAAAGCAAAAACATCTAAAACCACATGATTAACTCAACACAAGCAGAAAAACCTTTGACAAAGCTTAATACTCAGGTTAAAAAAAATCCTACAAATTATGGGCGTAGAACCTTTTGAAAAATATCCTATAAAGTATCTACCTCAAACTAGTATCATATGCTATGGATGTAGACTGGAAGCTTTCCCAAAAATACAATAATAAAGCCAAGATGTAACTCACCATATTACTATTTGATGTAGTTCTAGAAGTACTAGCAGTAGCAATAAGAAGAGAAAGAAATTAAAGTATAATGAAAGGTAGAGTGGAAATAAAATTGTCCCTATTTGCTGATGACATGATAGTTGACTTAAAAAATCCTAGCGACTTGGCAAAGATATTAAAACAGTTGTTTCAGCAAAGTTTCAGGTTGTGAAATAAACCTTCAAAAATTAAGAGTATTTCTCTACAATAACAAAATCCAAGGGAGAGATCTCATTGCAAATAATAACATAATGCACAAAATAATTGATCTAGAAAAGCACACAAAATACCTTTTATAGATTCAGTTACAAAATGCTTAATGAAAAAATAAAGCACAATTTAAATAGTTTATGGTCAGCTAGATGGTGCAGCGGATAAAGTTCTGAAGCTGGAATCAGGAAGAATTTTCTTCCTGAGTTCAAATCTGTCCTCAGACACTTACTAGCTGTGTGACCTTGGGCAAGTCACTTAACCCTGTTTACCTCAGTTCCTCTTCTGTAAAATGAGCTGGAGAAGGAAATGGCGAACCATTGGGTCACAAAGAGTTAGACATGACTGAAATTTTATTGCTTTACCAAACTATCAGTGGAATATTTTACAGAATTTATTTAGAAAAGCAAAAAAGGAAATGAAGAAAGATAGGGATGAATATAGAATAGCACTTCCAGACTTCAAGCTTTATTATTAAGGTATTGGTTAAAAAAAATAAAGAAGTGTAACAAAACAGAATAGAACATGGAGAATCAGAAACAATGGAATCTGATAATCCAGTGTTTGAGGAACTAGAAAATATAAATTACTTAGGAAAAAGACTCCTTATTTGATTCAGTACTACTGGGAAAACTGGAGAGTTCTCCAACAGAAATTAGGTTTATGTCAACACCTTATGCCCTATTCTACAGTAAGTTCTAAATGGATATGTGACCTTAATATTGAAGATCATACTATAAAAAAGTTAGAAAAGAAGCAGATAATATACTTTTCCCAATTGTAGACAGAAGATGTATTCTTAACCAAAAAAGAATACAAAAGACAGACAACTTTGATTACATGAAACCGAAAAGCTTCTATATTAAAAAAAAATTACTTCAAGAATAAGAAGGAAAACAGTTACATGTGAAAGATATATTTTTATCAAATTTCTCAGATAAAAGTCTGGTGTACAAGATTATAAAAAGTGACAGTTATATGACCAAAGACCATTCCCCCATCAAAGGATGTGAACAAAGAGTTCTTAAAAGTGAAATTGAATACTGTTAGCAACTATATGAAAGAGTATTCCAGATCACTAGTAATAAGAAAAATACAAATCAAAACAACATAGTCAAGGTTGGAGGGGGTCATAGGATAATTAGTATATCGTTGATGCAGCTGTGAATCAGTATAATCATTTTGTAAAGCCATTTGGAATTATGCAAATGCTAAAATTGTCCATACCTTTTGACCCAGAGATTCCACCCCAAGACTTAGAGCCCCTAGAGGTTAATGATAAAAAGAAAATTCCCATATACACCAAAATATTTATTGTAGCACTTTTTGTGATAGCAAAGAATTTGAAGCAAAGTGATGCCTGTCTGCTGGAAATGGTTAAACAAATTGTGGTGCATGACTGTAAGGGAATGTTACTGTATTGTAAGAAATGACAAACATGATGAATATGGAAAAAAGTAGAAGAACTTACATGAACTGATACAGAGTAAAGTTAGCAGAGCCAAGAAAACTGTATACACAATGACTACAATAATGCAAATGGAAACAACCATAAATAAAACAATCAAAAGTGAATGTTGCAAAATTACAGAAAATAATCAAGAGAAGACAATCCCACCCTACTCCTTTGCAGGGGAGGAAGGTTCGCAGTTCGTTGTACATATTTTCAGACTTTCGATATTTTTGCTGATTAGTTTTGCTGACTTTTTTCTTTTTTTATTAAAAATATTTGTCATGTGGACAGGGAGGGGAGTGGATACTGGGAGAAATTTCAGTGATGTAAAAAAGTCATATATAAAAATTTATTTAAAAAAAAGAAAAAAAAACAAAGCATAGTCTAGGTCAAACATGACCAAAATTTATTTGTATTTTTTTAGGTCACCCAATTTAAGGATACAAGAATTTTTCAGGGTGACTTGTTAACTGTTAAAATAGATTGGGAAATATAGTATACTGATTTTCTTCATGGAAATGTAAAGAGTGCTGGATTGGGAGTCACGATCTGGATTTGAATGCTTGTTCTGGCATGCTCTACCTATTTGAACTTGATTACTTCATCTCTCTGAGTTTGTTTCCTCACCTTTAAAAATGAGGGAATGTTGGGGCAGCTAGGTGGTGCAGTAGATAGAGCACCAGCCCTGAAGTCAGGAGGACCTGAGTTCAAATGCGGCCTTGGACCAAACACTTGACACTTACTAGCTGTGTGACCCTGGGCAAGTCACTTAACCCCAATTGACTAAATAAATAAATAAATGAATAAAAATAAAGAATGAGGGAATGTGATCAGAGAGCCTTTAAGTCCCCTACTTTTAAGTCCCTTGAATTTGAAATCTAGGAAAATATTATAACTAATATGTAGAAATTTGCTGTGAAGCAACTAGAAAAAAATTTGTTGCTTTATCAAGTGTATCTTCTTACAGATAGTAATTAAGTGAATGTATTAGCCCTTCACTCCATGTATAGACAGACTACATATTCATGTGTTTATATTACATTGGTGTATATCTAAATATAGAAATAAGTTGTAGTAAATCACACATACACACACACACACACACACACCCCTATCTTTGATTTCCCAGATAACAAGATGCTGGTGTGTGAACTCCTTGTACCAAAGGAAATCTGTGACTTTATAGGTAAAATCCTAGGGAGTTTGTCTTCAAGCAAAAGTTTAGTGCCATACCAATGACCCACGTTTCATTGACTCTAAGCCAAGTCCACCATTCCATAATGCTTTTTTTTGCTTCACTTCATCCTAGGAAAAGTACCATGTTTAGATTTTCTCACTCCCCCACCCCCCAATTACACTATTTTTCTTAGGGTATTGTGAAGTATTTAGAGACAGCTTTGCTTAGTATATAGTGTACTGGGCTTGAAGTAAGGAAGATCTGGGTTCACGTCCTGTGTCTAATGCTTGCTAGGTGTTTTAGCTATGCTTGCTAAAATTCCCTGTGTCCCAGTCAGCCCTCCAGTCATAGATGGCTTTCCACACCTAGAATTCCCCACACTGATGAATCACAGATCCTTCCCTTATTTTCCCATTTTATATGATGCTAACAGCACATAAATCTTTTTAAACATGTAGTTCTCACTTCCTTTTCAAACACATAGAATATACCATTTTTGGAAGTTTGTTAGAGAGATCTCACGGCTCAGATATTACTAAGAGGTTATATATTAATCCTTAAAAGTTAAAATGATGATGCTGGTATTGGTTGCATTAGATATATTTTTTCATAATCAGCAGTACTTCATAGTTTTTCCCTCAGAAAAAGTTTTCCAGATTTAAAAGAGAGCTTTGAAAGGACAGACATTTTGTTTACGGTATTTCTGTGTTGAGTAAGGAAAATAAATCAATCTCCTCTTCAATCTTATTTGTTCATTTCCTGTAATTCCCACCCTCCCACCCCCAATATGATCATATTACTAAGATGGTAATCACCATATACATTTTTTAATACGTAAAAATGAAGACTGTGTAACCTCACAGGACTTAAACCATGACAGGTACACATGAGCAGACATTGTAACTCTAAAATTATCTGTATCTAATAGTCTTTTGACTTTATATTTGTGAATTTTCTATTATTGAGATTATCAAATGGGACATGAGCATATTTTCATCGAAAATATATAACTGACATAGTCCATTTTTCTGTTCAGGTTTTTAGATCTCTTGACATCTGTAACCTTTAAGAAAAAAGAAATATATAGCATTAGTCATACTTTCTAATATTGTGAAATCTCAGAGTCAATGCTTATTGGTATCATATACCAAGAAATTGATCATACATAATCTAGTTATAGCCATCAAACATTTGTATCAGATTGTATTCTTAAACAAAATCAATGTTTTGAGGCCATCTTTGTTCTCTTTCTAAATTTATATACTTCTGAACCTCTAGTTATATAGTTTATTGAAGCAGGTTCATTTAATAATTAAAAGGACAAAACTCAAATAAAAAACCAGTTCTTATTTAAGCCTAATATGTAATACCATATATAATCAATATGCTGAATATTGAAGCTATGCTGTTCCTTCTACCAATGTTTCTTTTTCCTGCTTTGTAAAATAAATTTTTGGGTTCAGAATCTTTTTTCTAGACATTCCTATCCTTGACTTTTCTTTCCAGATTTTGTTTCCTATCCTGTTTGCCATGTTTCCCTTCTTACGTGTCAGGAAATTACCCTACCCTTCTCCATTTTGGTAAGATGCTATTCTATTAAAAAAAAATGGTATACTCAGTAGAAATAGGTATGTGGAGACTTGTCTTTTTATGAAATTAATGTCTATCATTGTTTATGCTAACATTTTTGGTTTTCATGAAAAAACCAAATCTCTTTGGAAACATTTCTATAAGTAGACAGAAAACATTATGTCAAATAATTTTCAAACATCTATAAATCTTGACAGTCTTGAAATCATAGAAAGTTTCTAGTCAGTGTTCCTTAAACATTGTATGTTGTATTTTGACTTACTTTTTACCTTGTCTTCCTGAGTAGCCAAACAGAAATTTAGGTTATTTGAAAGTAATTGAGTGATTGATATTAGCAATATTATGGACAACCTAATTCAAGCTGTTGTTACTCATAAACAAAATTTAAAGATTTAAATATTTTAAAGGATTTTTTAAAAAGGATTTTATTTAAATGATATGTTTAAGGATTTAAATATATGATAGTGTGCTCTCATTAAGTATTTCATGAGTTTAGGGTGTACGTTAAAAAAAAAAAACTAACCCAAGAACAAGGAAGTTGCTAAGTTAAGACTGTTCAGCTATAGAGAGAGCTCGAGTATTATTGTTATTATTAGTTGTTGGTTATGTGAAAATGTTTTTTCATGAGTGTGGTGTGGAATGTTAAAAATTCATCTTATTTTTTGTTTGTCCTTACATTTTTCCCTCCTTTATCTTTTACCTTTGATTTCTTTCTTTTTATTGCTTAAATATACATTCAAAAATAATACCTACAAATCCAAAATGACTGATTGTAGTAGTTATTATGGTTTTACTTAACAAAAAATGTTTAGCAGTAGCAAAAGCAGACTTCTGCATTCAAAATAGAGAAAATACTTTCTTTTTACATGTAGCATCTCTATTTGGCAATGAAATTTATAAATATAAATGTTTATATGTACATCTTGACCGGAAATTTTTTTAAAAAATTATTTGATGATAAATACCCCTATAAATTGCTATTCGTTTTTTTACAGTATGTGTAGTCTTATGGCATATGATTTCTTACATCTGAATGCAGACAATTATCAAAAGAATCAAAACAAAAGTATAAGGAGATATTAAAGTGCCTATTTAGTAATATTAATATAACAGAAAGAGGTACCCAGGATGGAAAACACAAAATAGTCAGAATATGAACTTGGAAAAGTGATAAATATTATTCAAATGAAAAGTATTACTGTTATTGTAAAATGGCATTGTTAGATAGTGTGTTTCCCTCAACCCTTCTACATTCTTCATTCCTCCCAGACACACAAAAAATGTTGAGAGCTAAAGTAGGCGATGGATATTGGGTTAAAATGCAATAAATTATTAGAATACTTTAGAAAAATGAAATTAAATATATAGAACAAATGAAACATCTAATAAAAAAAATTACCAAAGTTTGTGGTAAATGTTACCTGGGGTTTGGGGTGGGGCTAAAGAGAGAGGGCATGGATCAAGATCTGAGAGAACCCAAAGCTATCTGTTGCATTATGAGACAGCTTAGCTCTGGGTCATGTGGATTGGGAAAGTCTAGAAGGATATACAGAGTAATCCATACTAGAATGACCCAGGGTTCCCTCAGGATCTTCTCCCAACTTTAATATGAAGCATGAGTAAAGTCTTCCATATCAGAGGTGAACCATAGGAAAAACAGGCACCTGCAGAATGAGGTTAAGCTTCACCAGCTTTAATAGTAACAAATAAGATGATGTTCTCTATTGCCTTTTCCATATTCTCCTTGTTTTGGGATTTCAGACCCTTGGGTATAGTAATATAGCAAATATAGCAATAAGTAAAACTAATGATACTTTTAAGCAATTGCTCAATGAATTTACAATCTAAGTTGAGAGTTTAGTTATAACCTTAGCTGTATCAGACTGAGCAGAATAGAACAACTTAGGCTTTTTCTTTGTACTGAGAAAGAATTTTATGTGAAAGTACATTGTTATACATAACTGAATTCATAAGTGTCATCATAAAGTTATGACTTGATATTTTAGATGGGTTTCATGTATCCATATTTTCCTTTGTTTTGAGATATATGGCAGTTAATGCTTCACTTTAAAAAGTAACCCATGATTTTTTGTGTGTATTTTTGTTTTTGTGTTTGTCTTTTGTTTTTACAAAATAAAGATTTAAGATGTTCCAGATTTTTTCATGCTACTATTTCTAAGTAGCTATGATTCCATATTTACATGATTTGTTCTGTATCTATCTTTTTCCCAAAAAGTACTTTTTTGAAGACTGCTTCTGTACATGAACTTTATATTATCTTAACTAGAAAATCATGTTTGGGTTGAATAATATCAGAGATTCAACTTGTTTTTAGAGATTATTTTGTTTTCCAAATGCGTATGAAAAATATAGTACAACTTTGTGAGTCATTAAATGCAATGTTGTACTTTTAGTTTATAGTTTTGGAAAACATTTCATTTGCTTTTTACTAATTTGATTTTATGTCTAGTAAGATAAATGATGTACATATTTATTTTCATCCTCTAGATATTGTAAATTTTGATGACATAGCTTCCTCCGAAAACCTTTTACATCTTACTGCAAATAGACCGAAGATGCCTGGAAGGAGGTTACCTGGTCGCTTCAATGGAGGTCATAGTGTGAGTTATTTACTGCGTTTAAACAGCAAATTGCTTAGAAAATGTGAAAGGGACAAAAGCAATCAGAAAGAATTCCTTCTACTATAGTCTGCCCCTCAGCATTTACCCCCACTCTCATCTCCCCCCAAAAAAGCCCTGAGCCAGTTACACCCATGTGAGCAATGGGACCCAGAAACTTGTGTGTTGAAGGAAGCAAAGCAAGAGTGAGAAGTGATCTAGTTGTGGTATAATGAGTGAAGCGCTAGTTTTGGAGTCAGGCTATCTAAATTTGAATACAAATTTGATGAAGTAATTATGACTTAGGTTAAGTTGCCGAACTTTTTAGTTACTTTTTCCTCAGTTTCCTTATTTTTAAAATGGAAATAATGCATGCACTATTTACCTTCACAAGTTTATTGTAAGGATTAAATAGCATAATGTGTGTAAGGCACTTTGTAAGCCTTAAAGCACCAAATAGATGAATGTTGTTATTTCATTTTTCTTATCTTTCCCATTGCCATCATTCTATTTTTCCTTTATGTTAAAAGTTATACGTATAGGTTTGGCAGACTCTGCAGGTGGATAAAATAACCAGCTGCTTTGTGTAGTTGAATAAAAGTATTGAAATATAAATTCATTTTTGAGAGACTTCTCCAGCGGCATTTATGTAGCATTATTGTCTTCATGATCATCATGATTGTCATTCCATTTCCAATAGTCTAGGATGAACTCAAGAGTTGGGGAAGCTTTCCTAAAGGTGAATGTATCCATAATTCTTATACCATCAGAAAGTCTTAGGACCGAGAAAAAGGAGTAAGAAGTCTGCTCTGTACATTTAGCTTTAAAGAATATTCTTTCTGATTCAGAACTTCTGGTAATATGCGTAATACCCATTTTGCTTTGAGCTTTAAAAACAGTCAATTCAACTTTGTTCCCTCAGAACAAAGTGAGAAAGAAGCACTGTTCCTGAAAACTTCCATGATATGTATGTGGGGTGTAGCTTTAATGTTAAGGTGCCATTTCTTTGCTGTTTCCTTATAGTTCTGAATCTTATGATCATTTGAAAATAACCTACTCATTTCATATAATAATAGCTTGCATTTTTATAGCTCCTTTATACATTTTAATACATGATATAATCACTTTACTAAACAACCTTATGAGGTAAATGGTGTGACTGTTACCCCCATTTTACAGATAAGGAAACTGAGGGTAATAGAAGTGAAATGACTTGCACAACATTAGACATCTAGAAATTGTTGAAAATTGGATTCAAATCTACATCTCCCTATTTTTAGGCCATTGTTCTCTCCACTACACTTGGGTTAATGTAATAGCTGGACATCATTTCACTGAGTGAATACATCATCATCATCATCAAAAAGATCTTAATCATTAAAGAAATCTGTATAAACTGCCTTTTTTTGATTTGGCTGCTAAGTCCATTGAAAGTCCCAGGCTGCTTCCTGCCTCTTCTAGGACCATTTAGAGCCTTTCTTCCTTGGGAAACATCTCATGCCCAGTTGACTTTATGCTGATCTATTTGTAGTCTCCTATCTTGTTTGTTTATGTATATATAAAATATGTTCTTTATCACTGTATTTGCTTGAAAGTGTGTAATTGGAGAAGCTCATAGTCATCAGGAACCAGCTTATTTTTAGCTTCAAGATAGATACATAATTGGTTTAGTATAGCTAGTTTATGCATTTAACACCAATGAAACAAGAATTGTAACAATTAAGTTGAGAACAAATGTTCTTCTTGGAGGAATGGTGGTGTTCAAGGGCCTGCTGCCTTTTTCTTTTCTTTTATGCCCCTATAATCAAGTTTCCTTTTAATTCTGTAGCCAATTCAAAGTCCAGAAAAAGTCTTGAAGTTTCAGAAAGGTGAGGAAGAAAGTGCCAAATTAAAGACAAATGAAATTAAAAAGGTAAGCTGCTATTGTTTAAAAGGTAGTCGTTATGCTCGATCAACATTGTCATAGTTTCTGGGATTTGGTAGCAGGGTAAGAGTCAGGACAGTTATAAAATCTGAAGGCTGAAAAATAGAGCCTTAATCTTTTAAAGAAAATCATTCCCTCTCATCTTCCTCAGTAACCCCTGTTTTTATGCTCCTACATCCTGCCTTTGGTGAGGGGTGTCCCCATCTATGATTTCATCAGTATAGGAGAGGGCTTCAAGTAAGAAACTCTCTTCTAGTGCATGTTGACAGCTACAGCCACTAGTCTTGAGGTTACCTGGAGTACTGAGAACGTGAGTGAGTGTCGAGAGTCACAGAGCTATTATGTGTCAGAAACAGGACTTGAAGCCAGATTATCTTGATACTAAGGCTAATCTTTTATTCCCTGTACCTTGTTACCTCATTGGTCCCTATCCTCTCTAGGTTTTTAGGACACCACTTTCTCCTACCTCTCTGACTACTCCTTCTCTGTCTCTTTTGCTGGACCCTCTTCCAGATCACAACCTCTAACTGTAGGTATTTCTCAGGATTCTGTCCTAGGCCTTCTTCTTTTCTCTCTCTATATTACTACACTTGGTGATCTCATTAGTTCTTGTGGATTTAATTACCATCTCTATGTAATGATTCTTACATTTACCTATCCCAGTTCAAATTCTGCTGACTTCATCTCATATCTTTAACTGCCTTTCAGACTTCTTGAACTTGATGCCCAGTAGATATGTAAACTCAAGATGTCTAAAATGGAACTCATCATCTTTCCCACTAAACCTCTCTGTAGAGGACAGCATAATCTACCCAGTCCCTGAGGCTCCCAACCCAAGTCATCCTGGATTCTTCACTATTTCTCTCCTTCTTCCTGCCCTCATGCCCCCAATATCCAAGCTATTCTCAAGGCTTGTTGACTTTGCTTTTGTGACATCTCTTGAATACATTCCCTTCTCTCCTCTGGCACTGCCACCACTCTAGTATAGGCCTTTATCACCTCATGCCTGGATTATTGCAGTAGCCACCTGGTAGGCTAGCCCCTGCCTAAAGTTTCTCCCCATTCCAGTTCATCCTCCATTCAGCTACTTAAAGAGATTTTCTAAAAACACAAGGCTGATCGTGTTTACTCAGTAAACTCTAATGACTCCTATTGTCCCCAGGAGCAAATACAAAATACTGTAATTGGCATTCATAGCCCTTTCTAGTCTATCCTCCTACCTTTCCAGTCTTCACATCTACTTTTTGATGCAGTGACACTGGCCTCCTGGTTGTTCCATGAACAAGAAACTACCTCTTAGCTCTGGGTATTTTCTCTGACTGTCTCCCATGTCTGATATGCTCTCCCTTCTCCAATCCAACTGACTTCCATGACTTCCTTTATATCCCAACTAAAATCCCATCTTTTACTGGAAGCTTTCCCCAAACCCTCTTAATTCTAATGGTTTCCTTCCATTAATTATTTTGTATTTATCCTATGTATAGCTTGCTTCGGATATATTTATTTACATGTTGTCTCCATTAGATTTTAAGCTCCTTGAACATAGTAACTGTCTTTTGCCACTTTTTGTATCCCTGACCTCTAAGCACAGCTCCTGACACATAGTAGGCACTTAATAAATGTTTATGGTTGATCAATTTATTGATTGATTATCCTGTAGTGCATTGTATAGGGTGAAATAGCTTAAATATAAATTGTGACTTAATAGTGAAGGGTCTAAGGAAATATTTAACCAATTCATTCTCAAAATACTACAAAAATAGAATAGTATTAATTAGTAGTCACACTACATATGTATATGCCTTCATTATAGTATTGTTATTCACTAATTGATATTATGAATATTTTGTATATTTTCTAAATCATGGAGGTTTACATGTTCAGATATATAGAACATAAGGAAATTGTAAAACTTAATTCTGATAGGGAAATATTCTGCTAAATAATGATAATAATATCTGGTGTTTATGTAGTGCTTACAGATATTATCTCATTTGATCCTCACAATAGCTTGGTGGGGTAGGTACTATTACTATCCCTATTTTACAAATGAGAGAAACCAAGGAAGACAGAGGATCAGTGACATTCCCAGGGTCATTCAGTTAGTAAGTCTCAGATGCTTTATTTGAACTTGTCTTTCTAAATCCAGTGCCAGCACTTTATCCACTGAACCACTTAGCTGTATCTAAATAAATTAAAGCAGGGAATCATTTGCAAAGAGAAAAGCAAGAATGAGGACTAAGCTATACGATAAAGGATGCCCTTTGACCTGTGCTGCTGAAGATTATTTTCATGATAGGTACATCTTGTTTTTCATAATTGATGATATTACTAGAAAGTTGTTTGTAAGGAGAATCATATTAAGTGCTATAAAAACATCTTTTTAAAAAACAGAAACCTTTTCTTCATGTAATTAGCTTTTTAATCCCTTCAATGATCTTTGATTTTCTTCTTCCAACCCACTCTATTTATTCCCTGTCTTAAGTATTATAACCAGTTAAGAGACAGCTAAGTGATAGAGTGCTGGACCTGGAGTTACTAAGATCTGAGTTCAAATATGGCCTCAGGCACTAGCTGTGTGACTCTAGACAAGCCACTTAACCTTTGTCTGCCTCAGTTTCCTTTAATGTAAAATGGGTCTAATAATTGTACCTACCTCCCAGGATTGTAGTAAAGATGAAATGAGATAATGCTTTGCAAACCTTAAAGCACAATGTGGAAATATGTTTAATATGAGTGGACATGTATAGTTTATATCAGTTGCCTGCCATCTTTGGGAGGGGGAAGGAGAGAGGGAAGGAGGGAGAAAAAAATTTGGAACTCAAAATCTTATAAAAGTGAATGTTGAAAACTGTCTTTACATGTAATTGGAAAAAAAATAAAATACTGTTAAGTAGAAAAAAATAAAAGAAACTAAACTGAAGCCTTAGAGCATCATATTAATGCTAACTAATATTATTAACCAGAATACATATCTTCCATTTGTGAAATAACTCAGAATATTAAATTACTCATTTATAACAATGTCATCCTCCAATTATCTGCAAGGAACTTTATCATAGAAAATGTATTAACTATCCAGCTTTTCAGAGATATTTTCCTTTTCCTCCCTTTATAATAATATTTTATAGATGCTTTTTGATTTTACATCGCAGTCATTTCCAGATCTAACTGCATTACCACTCATTGAACCTTCTCTTATAATAGAAAAAATCAAGGTAAAATCAACCAAGAGAGCCAACAGTCCTAAAATTTAGTACACAGAACTTAACAGGATTCCTCATGTGCTCTGATGAAGCCATATTATAGCAAGATTTTAATTTTGGTCACTGTGCTTTTCTTAATGTAGCCACAGATCACAGGAGCTTTTTTGAACTGCCATATTGCACTGTTGACTCATTGAACTTACCATATACTAAAACCCTCTTATCTTTTTCATACAAATAGCTCTTTTTCCATACCTTCCTTATTTTGTATTTGTGAAGGTGATTACTTGAAATCTGTTATAAGGCTTGGCATTTTCCCCCTATAAATGTTGTATTAGTCAGTTCAACATTCTCCTTTGGGTTCTTTTTGGATCCTGTTTCTATTGACTCCATCCAATATGTTACTTATCTCTCATAGCTGGGGGACTAAATTAATAAAAATATTATTTTGTTCTTATCCAAACTAGTGACAAAAATGTTAAACTCTACAATGCCAAGGATAGATAGCTAGGACATTCCTCTAGAGACCATTTTCCATGTTAACATGGATCTAGTAATTACTCTTTGTGATAACCCATCATTCAGCCATTTCCCACATCATCCAGTTGTACTGTTGCCTAGCTGATATCTCCCTGTCTCATCTATGAAAATATCATGATGGACTTAGCCAATGCTTTGCTGAAATCAACATAAGCTATTTCTACCTGTCAAAAAAGAAAATGTAATTAGCCTTCTCTTCTAGAGTTCTCTTCATTATCTTTTTTCTTCCCATTCACCTTCAACGGGAGTCCTCTTCCTTTTTAAAAATTAGACAGTTAATTTTTTTCCATAGTTGAAAACAAAAGAAAACAAAACAACTACCCCACCCCACCCCCAAACAAAATCTTGTTATTATCTTCACCAGCCTCAGCTCATTCTACCTTCCATTTAAAACCCTCTACAATTTGACTTCATGTTTTCTTTTATATTATTCCCATGAACATACTCTCTGTTCCAGTCAAATTGACATTTTAGCATTCCTCACATACAATAACCCATCTCTTCCCTCCTTGCCTTTATTTACATAGGCTCCCAAAAGCCCCCTTTTCCCTCTAGTCTGGAATGCTCTCTTTCTTCTCACTTTTGTGTCTATGAATCCTTAGCTTCCTTCAAAACAATTTAGGCGTGACTTCTTCAATTCATCTTTCCCGATCCTCCCCAGTTGTTAGTCCTTTCTCCCTCTTGAAATTGATATATTTTTGCATTTACTTTGCTGCATATATCTATCATCCCAATCATAAGCTTGCTGAGGGCAGAAACTATCTTTGAATCACTAACACTTAACATAATGTAATATGTATAGTAAGCCCGTAATATGTTTGTTGAATTGAATTCTGAGCTTTAACACTCCCATTACTATTCATACAAGGTCATGGTGTAATTTTTGTCTTCATTTTGTTACTTGCTCTTATTTCCATCTGTGAACAGCTTTTTAATGTCTTAGTTTTATCAGTAACCTTTCTGTGGACCTCCGTCATTTCTTTAAACAACTTCCTCCTTTCAGAGTTAGCTTACTGCTTTCTACATGGTTTTTAAACTTGTTACTGTACAATATAGTTTTGCTGTATATCTGTTTTTTTCCTTTTCAGGCATCAGTGTACAGCACAACATCTTCAACTGCATCTCCTAGAACAACTTTCCCCAATTCAGTAGATGCCAAAACAAAAGGAGAAATTGATGATGGGAAGAAAAACATCCTAGATGACCTCAGAACACAGGTTGTTGAGTTATTGTGTGTTGTAGAAGCAATCAAAAAGGAACATGGGTAAGTCTTGCTTTTTCTCTTTGAGTATTACTTAATTCATGGTATATCAGAGCTAGAAGGGATATTAGAGAATTAATGATCTATTAAGAGAACATGTACATAATTCATTACGTATTCAAAACATTTCTTTCTGATGCTACTTTATAGCAACAGAACTTTAAAACAAAACTTGTTTTGGTTATCTGTAGGTTTGATACAGATGTATCAAAGAATCAGTGATTAAATGTGCTTTTGTAGGGAATAGAAAATTTAAACAGTGATAAACCTACTTCTGTAGATAGCTATAATCCTTTTGGGAAAATAGTTTTCAGTAGTCTTTTTATAGACAGGAGACATGTTTATCCATCCGTTAAGACTGTGTTCTCTAAAACGTATAGTAAATGTTAATTATAGATTTAGAAGTCTTACTTTCCCCTGGAGTTAAAATAATGCAACCCTTATACTTATTAAAGTTTCTTACTCATTACTTTTCATAAGGTATATTGAGAGCATTCTCTTCTGGTGTGCATTGTAAAACTACCTCAGAATGTAATATTGCTTCTTTGTGATAATTTTTCATTGTCCTGCTCTCCAAGGAAAGACTGTGTAGTTGAAAAACAGCATGTTTAAAAAGCCACAACATTTGTAGTATAAACCATGCACTACTAATTTGTAAAGTGGGCTGGGCATGCAGTAGTTTAATAAATGCTTGCTCCTTGCTGGCTGATACTCATAGGAAATATTTCTTATCTGGAATAGCAAAAGTATATATATATTTTTAACCTATTTGGCTTCTTGAGTCAAAAATCTTTGTTCTTAGTAAAATCTGGCCAGGCCTAGTGACCCATGTGGCAGGTTGAGGATAGGGGATCTCTTGGGTTCAGGAGTTATGAGTTGCCCTAAGATTAAAGCCAATCAGGTGTCTACAGTAAATCTAGTACCAATGTGGTACTAGATGTGGTAAGCTCACATGAATCAGTGGCCAGTAGGCTGCTTAAGAATGGCAAATGGGCCCAAGTCAGAGACCAAGTAGATCAAAGCTTCTGTGCAAACCAGCAGGAAGGACAGGCCTGTGAGTGGCTGCTGAGCTCTCAGCCTCGGTGAGATAAGGAGAGCCAGCATTAAATCAGTAAATTCAGGCCGTTTTTATTATCTCAGGAACAACCAACATAATGTATGTACTCATCATACTTCAGGGATCTGTAATTTCATCTGTATAGATATTTGTCCTCTACCAATAGTTTGTATTCCCAACACTTTAAAAAATATTCATAATTAGTTTTGGTAACTGAAAAGATTCTTCACCTGATGATGAGCCTCTTCCATCTGAGCTAGACAGGCCCTGGTAAGACAGGCATCGAGTCCATTACTATTCTGTCTTCAAAGGCTTTCCAGCTTGTTGTAATATGCCAAAGTTTATGTGCATAGCATAGCTTTCAAAAACCCAGTGTTAGCCTGCACTGAACTGAGGTATTAGACTTGAGTGGAAGGTGCAGGATGCATCCATAAATGTGTAAGGATTGGTAGTTGTATGAGATTTTCCTTTATGCAACTTAGTTGAAGCTACAATTATATTTTGTTCCTTTTTACAGTACTGTATTTAAGTCCATTTGAGTTGTAGTTTTTCTTTAAAAAATGATTAATATTGGATGTATTACTACTATAAAGAAGTACTTATTTTAGACCTCGAGAAGTAACTTCCTCCCAGTTAAAAATCTGCCTTAGCATGGTAGATGGATTGATGGCATGAGGTTTTATTAAACTCTGCATTAAATTCTACTAGTATTTACAGAGTTAAGTCTGGCAGGTCAGTACAAGAAGACTATATTAGTTGAATTTATGGACTTCATTCAAAGCTTCCTGAGAATTTTTTTTTTACTTTTTAAAATTTATTTTTATTATTAAAAAGTTTGTTCACATTTTTTTATATTTTTTTCTTTGGTGTTAATTTTGCTGATGTTTAACTATTTGAACTTTGGCTTCTTGAGGCAAAAATCTTTGTTCTTAATAAAATCTGGCTAGACCTGGTGACACATGTGGCAGGTTGGTTTAAGGCCTGCTATCTAGGTAGTGTCTTTATTATGTGAGGCAAATGATCATGTGTTTAAAGTTTAAAATGTGTGCATATCAACACATGGCCATTTTCATTTCTACATACACCTAAAAAATTATTTTTGTGTTTTAGGAAGGAACTGGAAAAACTAAGAAAAGAATTGGAAGAGGAGAAGGCAATTAGAAGTAACCTAGAGGTAATTCAGTTCTGCAGTATTTTGTCATCATAAAGCATCAAAATGAAAATATTAGTGGGTACTAAACATAATGAGTATCTACACTGTGTAGAATGTGGTACTTTATACTGTTTAAAGAGGGGTGCTTGTTTCATTTTTTAAAATTTTAAAGGGAGAGAGGCAGAGGCAATTTGGCATAGTGGATAGACAGCCCACCTTTGATACTTACTGACTGTGTGACCCTGGACAAGTTATTTCGCAATGCTTCAGACATCTCTCAAGACTATAAATTGAAAATCAGTTGCCTGTTTGAATTGGTGGAGGGAATTTTTTGATTGGGAATCCACTATACCAGTAAAATCAAGTGGGAGAAGGAGGAGAGAAGAGGAAAAAAATGTCGTGGAAAAATGTGGTCCTGTCCTCCAATAAATTATATCCTAGTTAGGAAACAGAATATATGTATGGGGGAAAAAATTGTTTTCTGTAAATTTATTTCATGTTTTCAAGTGCTAAGTCCTGCCATATTTTCCTTCATTGCAAAGTGATGGACAGTTACAATAGGTTTTAGTTCTTTCTTCCACTCTCTTCCCATCCAATGTATCCTTCCCAGTGTTGCTAAACTAGTCTTCCTTATACATATATCTGGTCATTATTCTTTTGCTAAAAACCTTTCAGTGGTTCCCTGTTTCTTGGCAAGTAAAGTTCTGAAAACTTATCTTAGCATTCACAGGAGTCTAATGAACTTTGCAGCCGTATTTCATAATGAATCACCTTCTCATACTCTCTACTTCAGCCAAACTGAACTGTCTGCCTTCTCATACATAAATTTCATATTTTTCTGAAGTCTTTTCCTTAAACTCCCCAAATTTCTGTCTATCCTTTCAAGCCCAACTCAGATATCAGCATGGATTTCACATGGTCCTTTGGTTGTACCTGTTATACACTTGTGTATTATTTTTTGTTAGTCATATAATTTTCTGTTTATCATCTATAGAAACTATATACTATACTCTAAGCTGCTTAAGAAACAGGCACTAGGACTTAGCTAAAATTTCTTTTTTGTTGTTTCACTCAGGTCATAGTATGTGCTTGATAAGTTTATTTAACTGAATAGATATAAATAAGTAAAAACTCATTTGGCTTCAAATCTTTTTGTGAGACTATGGAAAAACATGGACTGGGGATTAAAAGCATTAGCAGATTCATGGGGTCCTGAGGTACTTGCTTCATATGTATTAATTTTCTTAACATCCATTTTTCATTTAACTGAGCAGCTGTTTCTAGCAAAGTCAGTTGTAAGGAAAATATAAATATATTAATAAATGATATAATCCTTTCCTGATCCCCCAACTGCTAATATTTTGTTCTTTTTATATTTATGTTTATACTTATGGGTACTTGTTTTCTTCCTTAATAGAATATAAACTTCAAGAATAGATATTATTCCATTCTTTGTATTTGTATCCTCAATACTTAGCATAGTGGCCTGGTCATAAGAGGTACCTTCTCAGTTCTTGTTGATTAATATGAGACTTTTAAAATCATGAACTTAAAAAAATTTTTAAGTTTTTAATATAAAAATAATTCAGCAGATTTTAGGGCACTGTTCTCATAAGGCTTCTAGTTTTATAAGTGAAAAATGATACATTTAAATGATTATAATTCAGTAAAGAGTGTGATAAATACCTTAGGTAAAATAATAGTGCCATAGATATCAGATGAAGGAGAGATCGTTTGTGACTAGTATAATTATACTGAATAGCTCACATTTATATAATGCTTTAAGATTTGTAAAGTGCTTTACATGTGTTATCTCATTTGATCCTTACAACAACCTGATAAGATAGGTGTTAGGATCATTATTTCATAGACCATAAAACTGAGGTTTTAGGATGTTAAGTCATTTGCCTACTGTCCCACAGCAAGTATCTGAGGTAGTCTTCTTCTCTTTAAAGTATTCTATCCACTGCACTACCTACCAGATGCTAATATGGTGATTTATTAAAGTGGCCAAGAAAATACTAAATAATAAGATGGTGAATTACTTAAAAAAAAAAAGACAAAAAGCACTGAATATTAAATTAAATTAAAACCAAAAAGTCCATATGATCATTTGCCTCACATAATAAAGACACTACCTAGATCGCAGGTCTTAAAATTTTAACAGTTGTGCTGCATGTTTTAGCTTCAACCTCTTTAAGATTTTCTAACTTACATACAAAGTAATATATAATAACATATAAACATATTCTATCAGAACACATGCAGTGTTTTCTAGGAATCTTAATAGCTATGTATTTTTTTTTAATTGAAACCCTGTGAGAGGAGATAGCATATAAAGATAAATACTTAAATGTATTACATTTGCTTGTCAGATCTTCCTTCAATGTCTTTATTTAAAATAGTTATCCAATTTCCTTTCATCATTTCCCGGTACTCACCAAGACTCTGGTCGCTCCTAACGACATTGCTTCCCTCCCCACCTTTCTGGTCTGTGCTACATTTCTTTCACCAAATACCCTCGTGTCTCTCTGATCATGTTCAGGAAGTCTATAGAGTGTCATTCACAGACTCTCTCTATCAACTTAACAGAAATAACCTTTCCTCTTTTGACTTTCACACTATTCAAATTTATCACTCAATCCACAGACCAGCGAGCCTTATTTTGACACCCAACCCCCCAGATATTTTTCATTCTTCTTCATTGAATTCTGTGCCCAATTCATAGTCTTTCTTTCCTGGTGACCTCTACGCTGACTTTCCAGTTTTTCATTCTACTCCCACAGAATTGATTCTACCCTTTGATCTGAATGTTACCTGCCAGGGTTCTAAAGAACTTCAACTGCATGAAATCTTCACTTCTTTTTATCCATGCATAACTTTTGATCACTAGGCCTTTTCCTCAGCCATACAACCCTTTACTCTCTCCTTCATCTTCCCCATGGCTTCACCATCTTCACTGTTCCTTCCATTAGTCATTTCTTACCCAGGCCATCATCCTACCCTGTTTTTTCCCTTCAATATATTGAGCCTTTGGTTAACCATCTCATTTCTCCCCTCTCCTCTCAAAACCCTAGGCCTGTTGTCATGTTGCCACCACATCTTACCAAACCCTAGCCATTGATCACTTCACTTTTCTGCCTCTTTGGCTTCTATTCATGGAATAGAGTTGAAGGAAATTAAGAAACTGTATAGACTAGATTCTGTATAAATTAGTTATGTAGCTTCAGCTGGGCTCTCAGTGAAGCAAGGTGAATATTTTTTCCTTCCCTAATCAACTCACACTTCCTGCAGGAAGTGGCTAACTCAAAAAGTTTGAGGGGATCACATGCTTATTCCATTACACACAGTAGGAGCTTTTTTATTGCTTCTTGAGTGACTGTTGACTCCAAGCTTCTCTCTTTATTGAACTAGGATAACATTTACCCTCTGTAAGTATGAAATCTTTGTACAAGTTTTCATTGCCTCCTTACCATAGCACTGGTTCAAATGTGTTTCTTGTTATGTTCATGGGAATTAAACTTCAGGTGTTTTAAGATAATGGAACCTGATAACTACTATGGTCTGTGCTGATTTTTTTGTTGTCGAAAATGTAAAAAGATCAAGATATAAGACTTAGGGATATGACAGAGAAACTTTAATTCAGTGAAGATGCCACTGTTGCTTATGCTCTGTTTTTCCTTTTTAGGTGGAAATAGAAAAGCTGAAAAAACTAGCCCTGTCTACTTGAGGGAGGTGTGACGTAGACTCAGTGTTCTTCTTTGGCCAGGGATTCATAAACGAGAATATGAACTGAAAACTGACTTGTTTACTTCCAAGTAACAAAAGATTTTTGGTGTGCTATAGGAAAAAAATGAGTACATGAGTTTTTATATCTTACAGAAGGGGAAAAATGAAAATTGTATATTTTATTTTATTTTATTTGCCAATATGAAAAAGAGGCCTTATTTCTTACTGTGCTGGAATCGCAAACCTCTTTTTTTTTCTGGTTTGCTTTAAAATACTACTGAATCTGTATAAAAAGGAGAGGAAGTTGGTAATAGATTTTTATTGAATACTGACAGTGTAATTTTTAAAGAGGTCTATACTATAAATAGGTTGATATATCTCCAAGTAACCTGTAAAATAGACTGTGGGAGGGACACATTAGCTTAATAATCACTAACTTGTAATAATTACTTTTCCCATAATGCAAAAGGGACATAGGATATTTGTATGTGTATATATATATATAAAAATATATATATTTTATTTTTAGCTTTCCTACCCAAGATTACACTGTTGTGTCTATATGTCTTCAGTGCTGTTTATCATTTGGGTGACAAAATAAGAATGCGTTCGCTATAAAACAGATGAATCAATCACATGTGCAAATTAAAAATAGCTTATGAAATAGAATAAATTTGATAGCTGAAATATTTCATGCCACTTGCACTATAGGGTTCATAAAAGGAGTTTATTAAACCATATTTCAATCATTAAGTATATTTTCAAATGAATAAGATTTTCTTAAATTGGTCAGAGCTAAGAGGCCAGAAAGCTGTCTTTCAGTTCATTGTGCCTAGAAACTGCAGCACATTTAACATGCAAACACCAGCCTTATTGCTGTATTTCTCTGCTTATTTTATAGATTCAAATATTACCTAGTCTATGGTCTTGTAATTTAATCCTCCCTCTTTTAAAATACCATTAATAAAACAAAATGCAAGTCTTTAGGAAATTTGTCATGAGATCATACTTTCAGAGCAGTCAACTCATCATGTAAATATTCAATTTAAGAAATATTATTTACCTAATTAAACTAAAGAACTTTTTGGAGTTATTTTGAGCTGTTGAGTAGATACTAACTTTATAAAGAATGCTATTTTACTTCACAGACCATAGTGTCACATTTGTTATTAAACCAAATAAGACCCCTTTTCAAAGTTACATTTTCATAAATCACATGGTCAGCAGCTCCTTTTAAATTTGTTAACTTCAACACAGTTTTAAAATGTATGTCAATAATATGTCAGAACCTTCAAATATGGATATAATCCTACTTAGAATTTATGGATTTTACTGGTAACTAATGTCCTTTAACAAACAATGCCGTAGTTTAGGGCTTAGCTCCATTATAACAAATGGCCAGTGTTCCAGTGTATGAAATTACAAGATTTACAGGTTGTGGGGTGGCAGTGTGCCAGAATTTTTTATTTTTTTTTCCTGTTATTTCAACTTAAAACTCAATACAATTTTTTGCTTTACAATTTAATTTTGTACAACTGAAACATTTTTTTCAATGCAGGATAATCAATATACTGATTCATATAGATATGAAATAATGCATAATACTGCATTTGGGGCCGCTGATCTTTGGTTAAATGTGTTGCCTCATTATGAAGGTCACAGATTTCTGTCCCAATAAAATCACCACTAATCAAAATTAGCTACCAGTGTTCCATGTTCATTTTTAAAATGACCAAGCAAATGGAGATTTTTTTTTTGTTTTTGCACCCACACCTTTCCCTGACACACCCCTTCTCCCCTACCTAGTTTTAATGACAGTGTTAAAGGGAAAATTTTTAAGCTCTTTATATTCTAGGAATCATCTTCATTAAAAAGTATATTTAAGGAACTTTTTCCTTTTCCTTCTTAGGAAGAAGTTGAGAAATTAAATATTCTTTCCTTGGTTTGCTGGTAGTTAAGATCATTCTTATGTTGATTATAATGCATCGGAACAACAAACTTTTTTTAAATATGAGATTCGCAAAAAATATATAAGAAAGTCCCTGGTATCTGTTAGCTGCCCTTTCCTTAACTTCCTTCTTGAATAGATAAGGAAAAGAAAAGTAATTGCATTAAATGGTCTCAACTTATCTGTCTCCATTTAAAGAGAAAAATATTCCTTCAGTATGGCAGTTCACCAGTACAGTTTTGGTAAATAACAGGATGTCACTAGAAATTCCTGTTCATGAGAGCTGTATCATCATATTATTTTATGTAGAAATATTATATATAGTAATGTGGAATTTACATTTTGAAAGGGGTGCAATTTTCATGCATTGATTAATTTTTTTTTAAATGTGCCCATAAGCACAAAGCTTTGAGTCAGCTGTGTGATATCTGTAGTGGCCATTAAAATGCTGAATTATCTGAAAATGTAGTGCATATAAGGTGTGCCACAGTTTTTGAAATGTAATGCATTGATTCAGTATTCAGTATCCTTCCTAAAGGCATCAAAAATGAACACTCCCAATTTTAAAAATATTTGTTGTGTCTGTAAATTTTTTTTCTTTAGAAGTATTAAGATTTCTCTCATGATGAAAATAGAAAAATAGGCCTGATGTCATACAAATTTATTTTCTATAGTTCTCACTGTGATTATAGCACAAAGAAATGTGCTCCAAATTATTTTTAAACATTTTGTCCACATGAAAACTTAAAATGAATGAACAGAATAAGACAATCAGTTAAAATTAGAAATAAAAGGTGTTAACAATAATAAAATGGCCTTGTTTTGCTGTAGCAATAAAATGACCAAGTGCAATGACTTGATTTAATAAAATCATCTTTCAAAAGCTGCTGCTATGAGTATTTTTAACCATAAAATGTCCTAATCTAATGTATTCCTCTCTTTTTTACTGTTGTTGCATATTACATTGCGTCTGATGAGTATTCCAACATTCCAAAATGTACTGAGTTCACAAATCAGTGTAAACCTATTGATGTGTTTACAGATAATGTAAAATGCATGTTTTCCCTGGAAAGAAAAAAAATTCAAATAAAATGAAAATACTGCTACTATGTGTATGTCTTTGTTGTTTGAGATATTTTCTACTAATACAATTATATTTGCTTTTGTTTCAGGAAATGGTTGAATATCAATATAATTTATAGCTTTAAATGGTAAATAATATTTGGTGATTCTAAGTTTAAAAGCAGAATACTTAAAAACAGAATTTTTAAAGTTTAAAACAGAATAATATATTCAGTAATGCAGTGATAAGGACTTAAACAGTATCTAGGCCCATAGAAACTGAATTATTGAGTTAGAAGACATGTTCCCCACAACTTTATACCTAATTTTGGATTTAAGTGTTATAATCTTAACTGCACATATGCCCCTCTTCCATTGGTCCATGCTGTCAGTGTGGGTACTCCTCCACCCTTGAAGATTGTAGTCCATCAATATCTTTTTATCCTGTGTGATACTTGATTGTCCATGACTTTCTATAAAACTGGACTGAAGACCTTTCCCCAGATTTTTTAATATTTCATGGATAGTACTGCCACACTTGAACTAAACATCTGTTATCCATCATTCCCTCTGGATGACCCACCCTTCAATTTTCCAGACATGCATATCTTTGATGTCTTTTTTATACTTTTTTTTATATCATTGGTATTATTTTCTGCAGCATCAATAGATCCACCATTCACTTGAACCTTGTTTTTTCAATCACTTCTAATTTTGATTCTGTGATTGATATTCCACAATACATACATACACACACACACACACCAGAATAATATTAGTCTTGAAAAATGGGTTTTGGCATCTTAGAACAAGCAACTTAGGCTCATTGAAAGTGCTACACAATTAGTGTAGAGCACACCAGAAAGGAGACAGGATATTTCGGTATGAGGTGAGCTCTACAGCCTGGGATGAGACAGTTGGACAGATTGACCAGATCATAAAGCCAGCTGGGCATGAGATGTTTCCCAAGGGAGCAGGGCTCTGAATGTTCCTGGGGCAGCCTAGGACTTTTAATGGAGTTGGCAGCCAAATCAAGAAAAGGTAGTTCATACGAATTTCTTTAATGATTAAGAAGATCTTTTTGATGATGATGATGATCTGTTCACTCAGTGAAATGATGTCCAGCTATTATGTTAACCCAAAATGTTAAGTCTTTGTTTTGTAACAGCATGAACTCTAATTTATTTAAACAAAAGACAATATTCCATGCCTTTAAAAGCTTTTGTAAGTCACTCACAATGTTGGAACTTGGTTGGTCAAGAAAGGAAACTACTGTTCACCAGATTTTCTTTTAAAGTGCTACACAATTTTCCAAATGAAATTTAGGCCCCCCTCCCTCAGTTACTGGCCAGTTCACTATCTGCAATACCTGCCCACTATTAACAGTAGGTAAGTGGTATAGTGGATAGAGCTCTAGGCCTAGAGTTAGGAATATCCGAGTTCAAGTTTAGCTTCAGACACTTAACTTTGTGACCCCAAGCTAGTCACTATGCCTGTGTTTGCTCAATTTCCTTATCTGTAAAATGGTGATAATAATAGCACCTACTGCTCAGAGTTGTCATGAAGATCAAATGAAATAATTGTAAAGTGCTTAGCACAGTGCCTGGAATTTAGTAAGTGCTATATATAAATGTTAGCTGCTATTAATTATAATTAGAATGTGCACAATAGTTTAACCAAAATTGTGTGTTAAGTGAAGTTTCTTTGGCTGGTCTTCTGCCTCCTCTTCATCCTTTCTCTCCTCTTCCAATGTGATCTTCCCAAGCTCTCCGGCATCCTTGTGATCTTTAGCTTCTCCCATGAATTCCTGCTTTGAGCAAAGTACAATAAACCTCATAATTCTGTCTGACAAAAGTCAATCCTAATATTAGTTTATTACATGGTGTAAAGAACACAAAAAAGAGAACAGTCCTTTTGTTCAAGCTTGTGGTTTGGTTTTTTAGTAAATATGCACATAAACATGTACAAAATTACAAGTTAATTTTTTATTGTATTTTTTGCAGGAAGAGGCACAAACACAATAGAGATCAGGAAAGGTTTCATGTAGAAAGTGGTGCTTGAGTTGAACTTTAATAGAAACTAGAGTTTCTTTTTTTTTCTTTTTTTTTTCTTTTTAGGCAATTGGGATTAAGTGACCTGCTTAGGGTCACATAGCTGGTAAGTGTTAAGTGTTTGCTCTGAAGTCATATTTGAACTCAGGTCCTCTCAACTTCAGGGCCGGTGCTGTTTGTGCCACCCAGCTGCCCCCAAAACTAGAGTTTCTAAGAGGCGAAGCTAAAGAATTGAGTGCATTCCAGGTATAGAATATAGCCTGGCAAAGTAGAATGGGATGTCAGGTGGAGAACAACAGAAAGATCCACTTGGTTGGACCAAAAAGTGGGTGAAGGCACAGTAATATATAACAAGCCTGGGGTCACCTAGATTGGGTAGTGGATAGAGCACTGGCCCTGAAGCCAGGAGGACCTGAGTTCAAATCTGGCCTCAGATCAAACATTGACACTTAATAGCTGTGTGACCCTAGGCAAGTCACTTAACCCCAATTGCCTAAAAAAAAAATCATAATAAGTCTGGAAAAGTAACTTAAAGAGGGATTATGAAGGATTTTAGATGCTAAATAGAAGTCTTCATTGATCTAAGCATAATTGGGAGCCACTGGGGTTTATTAAATTGGAGGGATATAGTCAGAACTGCGCTTTAAGTAAATTATGTTAGTATCTTTGTGGAGTATGGATTAGAGGAAAAGAGTTGAGATAGAGACCAATAAGAAGTTATTGCAAGAATCCAGTTTAGATGTTATGGCCTGAATTTAGTAGTGGCTGTGTCAGTGGAGAGAAGGAGATGCATGTAAGATATTGTGGGAATAGAATCAGCAAAACTCAATTGATCAGATACAATGTGTGGAATAGTCAGGGATGACTCCAGGGTTACAGACCTGGAAACCAGAAAGCACATAGTAGGTACTATATAAATGCTAGCTATTATTATTATTAAAATAGGATTGTCAGACAAATGGGTTAATTTATAAGTATGGTTTCCTATTAGAGTAATGAACTAAAGTATTTCCACATGAGAAGTGGAGATAAATGTAGAGGCCAAAGACTTTTTGTTTCCTCTTTTCTGTTTTTTTTTCCAAGTTTTTGTACCTAGATCTAAGCTACTTTACTTGTTTTACAGAACTGCTATTTATAATCATACAACTGCCAAATCATAAACTCCATGTTTTATCTAAATTCTTTGCTTTCCCTGGTGTCTAGCACAGATTCTGTGCACAGAAAAGGCATTTAATATGTTTACATTAAACCTCTTCCAGGGCTATTTACATTTTAAAAGAGTCAATAGTCAAATACTGTGCTAAACTCTGGGAATACAAAAAAGAGAAAAGTCAGTCCTTGCCCTCACTATCTAATGGAGACAACAAGCTTATGGTACAATCAAGCTTTGTACAGGATAAATAGGGGAAAAAAAAAAAGAAGGAAAGCACTAGAATTAAGATTGGTTGGAGAAGGCTTCCTGTAGAAGATGGGATTTTTGTTGGTATGTAAAGGAAGCCTATAGATAAAGATGAGAAAGGGAAGCATTCTCGACATGGGGTAGAGTCAGAAAAAAAATGCCCCAAGCCAAGATATGGAGTGTCTTATTCTTGAAACAATCAAGGAGGCCAGTGTCACTGGATGAAAGAATATATGTTAGTGAGTATGGTATGAGGAGACTGGAGAGGTTGGAGAAGGTTAGGTTATGAAGGGCTTTGCATGCTGAATGGAGCATTTAGTTTTTTATCTTGGTGGTGATAGAGAACCACTGGAGTTTATTGAGTAAGGGGTAACATAGACCTGTGCTTTAGAAAACTCATTTTGGTAGCTGAATAGAAAATAGATTGGAATGGAGAGAGACTTGAGGGCGGCTGAACAACCAGCAGGCTATTGTAGTAGTCCCGGCATGAGGTGATGAGGGACCTGCATTAGTGTGTTGACAGTGTCAATGGAGAGAAAGGAGCCATTTTGAGAGATGTTGCAAAGGTGGAATTGATAGATCTTGGCAACAGATTGGATATAGAAGGTGAGAGATGGTGAAGAGTCAAGAATGATACCTAGGTTGCAAGCCTACGGGATTGGGAGTGGTTACCCTCTACAGTAATAGTAAAGTTAAGAGATGGAAAGGACTTAAGGGGAAAAGATAATGTTTGGTTTTACATATGTTGAGTTTAAGATGCCCACTGGACATCTCGTTCAATTGAAATGTCAGAAAAGCATTTGGAGATTCAATATTGGAGGTTGGCAAGAGAAATTTGGGCAAGATAGGCAGATTTGAGAATCATCAGTATAGGTAGAGATGGTATTTAAATCCTTGGGAGCTGGTGAGATCACCAGGTAAAGAAGTATAGAGAGAGAACAGAAGAGAACCCAGGACAGAACCCTGTGGGACATCTGTGGTTACAGAGCTTGATCTGATGAAGATCCAGGAAAGCAGACTGAGAAGGAGGTCAGAAAGGTTGGAGGAAAACCAGGAATCAGAGTGGTATCTGGAAAACCTAGAGTGAAGAGAGCATCAAGGAGGAGAGGATGACCAACAATGTCGGAGGCTGCAGAGAAGCTTAGGAGATTGAGCATTGAGAAAAGCTCTTTGGATTTGGCAATCAGATCATTGGTAACTGGAGAGAGCAGTTTCAATGGAAAGATGAGGTCAGAAATCAGATTATAAGGGGCTAAGAAAAGAATGAGGGTAGAGAAAGCAGAGGCACCTATTAGAGATGGCCTTTTCAAAGAGGTTAGCCACGAAGAGCAAAAGAAACGTAGGATGATAGTGGGGATAGCAGGATCAAGTGATGGTTCTTTATAGGATGTGGAAGATGTTCTTTGCAACATCTCTCAAATATGCCCCCTTCTCTAACAGTGCCACCACACTAGGGCAGGCCCTCTTCACTTCATACCTGGATAATTGCAATAGCCTGCTACTGGGTCTGCTTACCTTATTGCTACCCACTCCAATTCATCCATTCATTCATCCATCAGTGATTTTTCTAGATTACAGGTTCAATCACATGCACCCCCACACACCTCCAGTGGCTCCTTATTGCCTCCAGGATCCAATACAAAATCCTCTGTTTGATATTCTTAGGCATTCATAACCTAGCCTCCTCCTTTCCAGTCTTCTTAGACCTTACTCCCCAACACATACTGTTCCTTCCAGTGACACTGGCTTTCTGGCTGTTTAAAGAACAAGCTTTTCCATGACAGAAGCCTGGAAGCATTCTCGACATGGGGTAGAGTCAGAATAGTTAGGTAAATTCCCTGAAAGTGAGCTTGTGTCTTACTCCTCTGAACCCCCAAATGAACTTACACTACAAATATTCTAAAAATAATTTGGTTTCCTAGATAATGGTGTGAGAATGTCAAAGAATCTTTGAGCTGGCATGAAATTGAGAATTATCAAAGTCTAATCTCATTTTACAGATGGTCAAATGAGTGAAAAGCATTGATTAAACACTTGCTGTATGCAAAGCACTGATGATACAAAAAGAAAAAGATATTCTCAATCTAGAACTTTAACCTAACCTAGTTCCTGATCGAGTTCTAGGTTCAGTTGAGAAGTGAGACTGGAAGCTAGATTGCAGAGGCTTAGAAGAGCGCAATAGGAAAGGGAGTATTCTGTAGAAGGCTTTTTTCAGGGGAGTTGGTTGAGAAAGTGAAGAGACACAATAACTAAGCAAGGATGGTAGGATCTAATGAAGTTTTTGTTAAAGAATGGGGGAGACTTAGGCATGTTTGTAGACAGCAAGGAAGGAAGAATCCAATCTGCTTGGAATTCTCTCCATCCCTCAACTCTAACTGCCGACTTCTGTGGCTTCCTTTAAGTACCAACCAAAATCCCATCTTTATAGGAAACCCTTTCCAACCTCTCAATTCTAGTGCCTTCCCTTCATTAATTATTTTCTATTTATTCTGTACATAGATTATTTGTATGTATTTGTTTTGCATGTTTTCTCCTCCATTAGATTGTTAGCTTCTTGAGGGGAGGAACTATCTTTTCCCTCTTTTAGTATCCCCAGCACTTAGTACAGTGCCAGAGACATTGTAGGTACTTAATAAATGTTTATTTGATTGATAGATATGAACATGTTTGTAGGTAGTAGGGAATAAGCCAGTAGACAGAAGTTGAAAATAAATGATAGAGTGGAGATGACAGAGAGGGCAATCCATTGGTGGAAATGGGATGTGGTGGGATAGCTCAGCAAATAGAGGGATTAACTTTGGTAAGTAGTAAGACACCTCATCAAGTGAGACAGGGTTGAAGGAAGGAGATAGTAGTAGACAGCATTTGAGTGATTTGAGATGAAATGAGGAGAAAAGGGAGCTCATGATGAATGGCCTCAATTTTTTTTTTCTGTAAAATATGAGGTGAGGTTCCTAGCTGCAAGGAAAGTGGGGAGGGAAGCCATGAGAAGGTTGAGGAGAGACGAAAAGATTCTGAAGAGCTACTGTGGGGTGTGGAAGAGTGAGTTGATGAGGCAGGTATAGTAGGATTGCCTAAGCAGCAGTGAAGGCCCACAGCGTAATTTGTAATGTATAGCACAATTGTGTGGTTTTCTTCAGCAGCGCATGGATAAGAGTGAAGGTGGCAGATGATGGAATTGATCCAAAGCTTGGCAGGGTACAATCAGTTAAATGATAAGGGAGCTAAGGGACTGAAGAACAAGACAGTATAGAATTGAATTGGTTGAGGGTCAAGATGGGAAGAAGAGGAGAACATGGCTAGTGCAGGAGAGAGAGCCTGGGAGAGAATTTAGGGGATCAAGGGATTGGAGGTCATGGTGTGGGCAAAGAGTAGGCTTTGGTAAGAGAAGTCAGAGGAAGAGATGGAAAGCCAGTACATTATGATCAGAAAAGGGTATTTTGAAATTCTTGAACATGGATGTGGTACAATTGTGGGTGGTGACAAGATTAAGGATATGATTAGTTCTAATTGTAGAATTTCAGATATTGGCAAACTGCATGAAATAGTTCCTTTGGGTGGCAAAAGTAATTTTATAGTGTCTGAAATTATACCGTATAATAGCAAGTACCTGCTGCACCTAAGACTGGACATAGAATACTATGGTTAGGAAAACACTTAAAGTTTAAAATGTTAAGCCTTTGGTCTATGAGGCTATGTAGCCCACATTCCTCCACTAAATCTCCTTACTCTAGTCAAACTACTCCTGGAATTAAACTTGTTTTTTTAAAATCCACATCTTTTGTACACATATGATATCAAGGAAAGAAATTCACATTTTCATGTGTCTAGAAGCCATTTGTTTCAAAACCAATAAATTAAAAAACACAAGTAAAAGATACTATAACCTTGACTTGAAAAGAATTAGATAATTTCTACACAGCAGGCAACTGGTGGGCATTCAGAGACCTGGATTCTAATCCCTACTCTGCTACTAACAAGTTGGGTGACTTTGAGCAAATTGCATCATATCTCTAGTCTAATTTTAGGACATTTTAGAATTTCGAGTTAAAAGAGAAGTGAACCTAATCCAACATCCTCATTTAAAGGGGCAAAATGATGTAGAGGGTGCTAGACTTGAAGTTCATATCATACCTACCTCTGATTCTAGCTTAGTTACTAGATATCTTAGCTCCCTCTTCTTTCCTGTTTTATTTCAAAATCCCTTGACATTACCTCCTACAAATTTCCTCCGTTTTAGTTGTCTTATTTTTTTTTTTTGCCAAGGCCAATCTTTCTACATGTACAAATCCTTTAATTCCATCCTCACCTGTTGTATCCAGCAGATTGTCCCCGCTATCTTCTCTTCTCTTTCTTATTCTCTTAATCTTCAATTTCTCCCTACAGATTGGATTCTTCCTTCCTTGCTGTCTACAAACATGCCTAAGTCTCCCCCATTCTTTAACAAAACCTTCATTAGATCCTACCATCCTTGCTTAGTTATTGTGTCTCTTCACTTTCTCAACCAACTCCCCTGAAAAAAGCCTTCTACAGAATACTCCCTTTCCTATTGCGCTCTTCTAAGCCTCTGCAATCTAGCTTCCAGTCTCACTTCTCAACTGAACCTAGAACTCGATCAGGAACTAGGTTAGGTTAAAGTTCTAGATTGAGAATATCTTTTTCTTTTTGTATCATCAGTGCTTTGCATACAGCAAGTGTTTAATCAATGCTTTTCACTCATTTGACCATCTGTAAAATGAGATTAGACTTTGATAATTCTCAATTTCATGCCAGCTCAAAGATTCTTTGACATTCTCACACCATTATCTAGGAAACCAAATTATTTTTAGAATATTTGTAGTGTAAGTTCATTTGGGGGTTCAGAGGAGTAAGACACAAGCTCACTTTCAGGGAATTTACCTAACTATAATTTATTGATATCTAAACAAAGGAAACAATTTGTGTCACCTTACATCCCTTTTGTTCTGAATCCAGTACATACCACAGCCTGTGTTCAACCGTGAGCTGGCCATTTCTGCTAAGACTGGAGAATAATCATTGCCCACTCTGAGACATCTGATTGGGGTTACATTTCTTACATATTCAACAGTTGACCAACTACTCAGGCACTTATTGCAAATTCACTAATATAAAGGAAGAAAACCTAATGTATCTATGAATATGCCAAATAGGAGTTAGCCAGATATGTACAAATGTGAATATATATGAATATGCATGCAAGTTGGTGCAGATTGTTTCATACATTTTTATTGGTCACACCTATTAATTCAGTTATTCTGCCTATTATTGTTGTGTCCATCCCCCATCCCATTGTAAATGAGATGAAGTCTGAACAAACTGTTATTTTACTCCTTACCAATAATAAACATTGTTGTGGCCCCTAGGCTTCCTTTCAGATACATTATATGCCTTATATAATCTACCTGACCACCAAGTATAAAACTATAATTATCAGAGAAAAAAATCCAAAACCAAAGTATGGAAAATATTCTCAAGGTATAGTTAAGTCCTTGTCCTTATTTTATTATAAGGACCAGGCTTACCAGAAGCAAGAGTTTGAAGCTATTGTTCATTTCAGGTGCCAGGGTCCATTAGGCCATGATTTTGTTTCTGCTATTGGCTAGAGCAACTATCCCAAAATAATTATGGATAAATGGTAATATACCTAGTAAAGGACCAATGACTTTATGTTCCCATTCATTCCTTCTATATTTCAGACATTAATGGAAATCTCTCACTTCAGGGAGGTTCCTTGAAAGCTAGGTGAACTTTTGGTTTTTATATTGTCATCTTCCTGGTTAGGAGATAACTAGCAAATGATATTAACCAGTTGCCACACTCTCATCTTTTTACACTGATGCTATTCTTTCCTTATGTCTGCTTGTGTTCTTTTTTGAGGATATGACTATTGTTGGTTTTTGTCCCAGTGGAGCGTAACCCTCTATGGGTTCCAGCTCTTTGTACAATGCTTAGTAGTTAATAAATGATTTCCCAATCATTCACTTACCTGAGGTGGTTATCAACAATGCCCTCTCGAACTCAGAGGAAAGAGGTAGGGTCTTTCATCCCATTGGATTTAGTGTGTAGAGCCCAATTCCTGAAGGTGCACTTGAGTAACGTGGAGCCCCACATGTTAGTATCCTCTTTGGAGAAACATTTTGTCAGCTGCCTAGCCACTCTATTAGAACCTTTCTGGCCACTCATAGAACTTGCCATCCTATTTCCTCATTCCTGTGGGCCATACTTCAGCCAGACCTATGAAAGGCATTTATTATGTCAGCCCAAAATGGACAAATTATATATGCCTCAGCTCATTCGTTCCATTTTGGATTAGCACAGCTGGATTAGTCCTAAGATCCTTAGACTGTATTTAGACAATCCTGAAAGAAATTCTTTCCCCCTTTGCAGCCATTCTCATTCTTATTTAGCCCAGTCTGCTGCCCAGAAGCAATTCGGCCAGGCTGAGGTAGCCATGAATGTAACAACTTGCCTGGTGTCCTGAGCCTCCTTCCACCTGGCTGGATTCCTCTCTACAATCTGGATACATTGTTGGATGGGTCTCCAAGTCTTGGACCAAATTGTGACTTTTATCTGAGGGCTCTCCACAGATCCTGGAGAAGGAAATGGCAAACCACTATAGTATCTTTGCCAAGAAAACCCCATGTGGGGTCATGAAGAGTCAGACATGACTGAAGGACTGAACAACATCCACAGATCAAAATATAGGAACACTCACTGATGGGATCAGGGCAAAAATATCTGGGTTTGTTACTCAAATGGGATTGTTTCACAAAATTCCAGGAAAATCCCTCCCACTTAGAGCTGTTTTATGGGATATTGGCCCGTGATACTCCCAAATATCTCTGGAAAGGAGGAAGAGACCTAACCACAGTAAAATGATTGTCAAAAGTTTCTTTTCTTTTTCTGCCATTCATTTGTTCTAATCTGGGCTTGCTGTGTTGGTTTGTATTTTGATCCCACTCTTGCCTAAGCTAGGCTCTGATCTGTGATATCTCAACTCCCTAACTTGTAAGAAGAGGCTCTGAGCAGAGAAATGCAATGTTCTACTGATTTCTAAAACAGTATAGTGCATAGTATGAAAATACTATTATATTTCCCTCAAAAATCAGGGTCACTTAACAACCAGCCCAGTGATTCTCTGGGGTTCTAAATCAAACCTGCTGTATTCATAATTCATACCTAATACCTGAGTGGAACAGGGGCTTTAACCCAGATCCATGCAGAGCATTCTATGGATTCTGGTTCTCATGATGATTTGAGGAGGCAAGCAAGAATTGTGATTGTTGTTATCTCCCTCAACCACTTCATTTCCTACCTAAACCCCTTATTTGCACCAATGCAGCTAGTTAACACTATAGTGCCTGGCATACAGTAGGTACTTAATAAATGTTTAGGATATGATTAATTATAGTACATTGTATAGGGTGAAGAATTCTGTGGACTTTTAAATGTAAACTAACTGAGATAATGACCCAAGGTTTAAGAAAATATTTAACCAATTCATCCTCTTTAGGTTTATACTACAAATATAAAATGGAAGAATATTCATTAGTAGTCTCACTGTAAGTGTATATGCCCTCACCATGTAGTATTATTGTGCACTAATTGATATTAATATTTAGTGTACCCTTTATAAATCATGGAGGTTTATATGTCCAAATAATTAGAACACAAGGAAATTATAAAATTTATTAATTCTGATGGGGAAATGTTCTGCTAAATAATAATAGCTAGTATTTATATAGTGCTTACAGATATTATGCCTATTTTACAAATGAGAGAAACTGAGGAAGACAGAGGTTCAGTGACACTCCCGGAGTCATTCTGCTCATAAGTACCAGAGGCTATATTTGAACTTAGGTCTTTCCAAATCCAGTTCCAGCACTTTATCCACTGAGCAACTTAGCAATAATTAAATAGATTAAAGCAGGGAATTATTTACAAATATAAAAGCAAGAATGAGAACTAAGCTATACCACATATAAAGAATGTCCTTTGATCTCTGCTGCTGAAGATTATTTTCTTATGATAAGTATGTCCTGTTTTTCACAAGTGATATTACCAGAAAGCTGTTGGTAAGTAGCATCATTTTAAGTGTTATAAAAAACATCTTTTTTTCCCTTAAAAAACCTTTTTCTTCATGTAATCAGCTTTTTAATCCCTTTAATGATCTTTGAATTTCTTCTTCAAACTTACTGCATTTATTCTCTGTCTTATTTAAGCTATGAGACAATTAAGTGATATTGTGGATAGAGTGTTGGACCTGGAGTTAGAAAGATCTGAGTTCAAATCTGGCCTCAGACACTTATTAGTTTGTGTCATTTAACCTCTGCCTTAGTTTCCTATTCTGTAAAATGGGTCTAATAATACCACCTACCTCCTAGGATTGTAGTAAGAGTGAAATGAGGGACAGCTAGGTGGCAATACTTACTACCTATGTAACCCTTGGTAAGTCACTTAACCCCAATTGCCTCACCCCCCCAAAAAAAGAGTGAAATGAGATAATATTTGTAAAGTGTTTTGCAAATCTTAAAACACTACATTCATGCTAGCTAATATAATTTGTAAAAACATTTTCATTGAAATACCTTAAAATATTAAACTACCCAGTTATAACATTTAAAATTATGTTATCCCATACTTATCTGCAAGGAACTTTGTCCTAGAAAATTTATTAACTATTCAGATTTTCAGAGATATTTTTCTTTTCCTCCCTTTATTTTAATGTTTTATAGATGCCTTTTGATTTTACATCACAGTTATTTCCAGATCTAACTTCACCACCACTC
>NW_020954604.1:4987531-5014280 GCF_900497805.2 Vombatus ursinus | reverse complement strand
TTAACAGTATTCTATATGCTCTGATGAGGTCCATTGTAGAAAATTTTCATTTTGGACGCTCTGCTTCTCTTAATGTAGCCAGAGATCACAAATTTTCTCTCTTCCTACAGCTTTTCCCCTATCCATTGAGAAAACAAGTAATATGACATCAATTACACATTTGAGGTCATAAAAAACATATTTCTATGTTAGCCATGTTAACAACATGACTAATATAGAAATATGTTTTAGATGGATACTACTTATCATTTTAAAAAAGACTCCATTTACTCCTGCTTTTATAAAGATGTTTTTAATAAGAATGAGTTATTTGTATGTTATCAAAAGCTTTTTTCTGCATTTATTGATATAGTCATGTGATTTTTGTTATTTTTGCTATTGATATGATTATTGAGATTATAGTTTTCCTGTGATTGAACCAGCCTACATTCCTGGTATAAATCCCTTCTGGTAATAGTGTATGATCTTTGTGATATAATGCTATAATCTCTTTGCTAGTATTTTATTTAAAATTTTTGCATAAATATTAATTAGGGAAAATTGATCTGGAGACTCCTTTTTCTATTTTTGCTCTAACCCTGTTTTAGGTATCAGAACCATATTTGTGTAATAAAATGAATTTAATAGGACTCCACCTATTTTTTCAAATAGTTTATATAGTATTGTGATTAATTGTTCCTTAAATGTTTGATAGAATTCATTTGTGAATCCATCTTGTCCTGGTGATTTTTTTCTTAGGGAGTTCATTCATGGCTTGTTCAATTTGTTTTTTGAAAATAGGGTTATTTAAGTATTCTATTTCCTCTTCTGTTAATCTGGGCAATTTATATTTTTAAAATATCCATATATTTCACTTAAATTATCAGTTTTACTAGCATATGATTGGGTTAAATGGTTCCTAATAATTGCTTTAATTTCTTCTTTATTGGTGGTACATTTACCCTTTTAATTTTGGATTGTGGTAGTTTGTTTTTCTTCCTGTTTTTAATCAAATTAACCAATGTTTTACTTATTTTGTTGGATTTTTTTTCATAAAACTAGTTCCTAGTTTTATTGATTAGTTAAATTTTTTAAACTTTCAATTTTATTAATTTCTCCTTTGATTTTTCACTATTTCCATTTTGGTGTTTAATTGGGGATTTTTAATTTGTTCTTTTTCTGGTTTTTTAACTGAATACCTAATTCATTGATCTGTTCTTTCTCTCTTATATTTTTTATTTATATGTGCATTTAGAGATTTAAATTTCCCCCTAAGTACTGCTTTCACTGCATCCCTCAAATTTTGGTATGTTGTCTCATTGTTGTTACTCTCTTTAATGAAAGTATTGATTGTTTATGTCTTTGTTTTCTTTGACATAGTCATTTTTTAAAATGAGATTAGCTTCCAATTAATTTTTAATTTATGCTTGCAAGCCCTTTAATATAATTTTATTGCATTGTGCTCTGAAAAGAAGCATTTAATATTTCTACATTTCTGCATTTGATTGTGAGCTGTTATTCTATTTGTTTTTTTTCAGCCAAAGACAAGGTTTATTAAAGATCCACCATATTAGCCAGACTCTTAAGGAATCTGAGCACCTGTGAGCTATTGGCTAGATTCTAAGATTCTGAGCAGTGGCTAGATTTTAAGAATCTAAGCCTATGGTCAATTTTTGTGAAGGTGCTATGTATAATTCAGAAAAAGGTATTCTCTTTCTATTCTCATTCACTTTTCTTCAGAGGTCTATTATATTGAAATTTTCTAAAATTCTATTCATCTCCTTAAATTCTTTCTTATTTAATTTATGGTTAAATTTATCTAGCTCTGAGAAAGGAAAGTTGAGGTCTTACATGAGTATAGTTTTACTGTTGATTTCCTCCTCTAAGTCATTTAACTTTTCCTTTTAGAATTTGGATGCTATGCTATTTGGTGCATGTGTTTCATATTGGCATTGATTCATTGTCTATGGTACCTTTAGCAAGATGTATTTTCCCTGCCTATCTCTTTTAATTAGGTCTATTTTTGCTTTTGCTTTGTTTGAGAGCATGATTTCTACTGCTGCCTTTTTTACTTTAGCTGAAGCATAATAGATTCTGCTCTAGGCCCTTTATTTTAACACTGTATATGTCTTTCTGTTTCAAGTTTGTTTCTTGTAGTTAACGTATTGTTGGATGTTTTCTAATCCATTCTGCTGTCTGCTTCCATTTTATGGGTGAGTTCATCCCATTCACATTCACAGTTATGATTACTAACTATGGATATCCCTCCATCCTATCTTCTTTTGTTTAACCTTCTCTCTCTCTCTCTCTCTCTCTCTCTCTCTTTATCCTGTTCCTACTCAGAATGACCACTACCTATTTTAATCTCCTTTCCCTTTATTACTCCCCTCTCACTTGTACCTTTTCCCCTTTCTCTCTTCCTTTCCTGTTGGGTAAAAGAGATTTCTGTACCCCACTGAGTATATGTGTATGGGTATTCTTCCCTCTTTAAAACAATTCAGATGAGATTGAGGTTCAAGCATTGCTCATCCTCCTCCCCTGTAAAAGCTCGTCTTTGCATGCCTTTTTTTATGTGAGATAATTTCCCCCATTCTTCCTCTTTCTTCCCCCTTCTCCCACTGGATCCCTCTTTCCAGCCCATCCATTTTTTTTTTTAGATCATGCCCAAATAATTGACTCACTCTTATGCCCTTTGTTTATGTTGAGTCCTTCTAACTGCTCTAATAATGATAAGTTCTTAGAAGTTACATGTATCATCTTCTCATATAGAAATGTAAACAGTTTTATCTTATTGAGTCTGTTATAATTTCTCTTTCATGTTTACCTCCTTATGCTTCTCTTGAGTCTTGTATTTGAAAGTCAAATTTTCTATTCAACTCTTGTCTTTTCATCAGGAATGCTCAAAAGTTCTCTATTTTGTTAAATATCCATTTTTCCTCCCTGAAGGATTATACTTAGTTTTGCTGGGTAGGTTATTCTTGGTTCTAATCCTAGCTCCTTTGCCTTCCAGAACATTATATTCCAAGCCCTCTGCTCCTTTAATGTGGTAGCTGCTAAATCTGTGTGATCTTGACTGAGACTTTATGGTATTAATTTTTTTTTTCTTTTTGGCTGATTGAAGTATTTTCTCTTTGACTTGGGAGCTTTGAAATTTGGCTACAATATTCCTGGGAGTTTTAATTTTGGGATCTATTTCAGGTGGTGATCAATGGATTTTTTTCAATTTCTATTTTATGCTCTGGTTCTAGGATATTTAAAGCTGTTTTTCTTTGTAATTTCTTGAAATATTATGTCTAGGCTCTTTCTTTGATCATGGATTTCAGGTAGTTAAATCATTCTTAAATTATCTCTCCTTGATCTGTTTTTCAGGCCAGTTGTTTTTCCAATGAGCTATTTCACATTTTCTCCTATTTTTGTATTCTTTTGTTTTTGCTTTATTGTTTTCTGATATCTCATAAGGCCACCAGCTTCCTCTTGCCCAGTTCTAATTTTTAAGGAATGATTTTCCTCAGTGAGATTTTGTATTTCTTTTTCCATTTGGCCAATTCTGCTTTGTAAGGAGTTTTTTCATCAGTGAAGTTTTGTATCTCTCTTACTATTTGACCAGTTCTGTTTTTTTAAGGAGTCTTTTTTCAGTATTTTTTGTGCCTCTTTTACCAAGCTATTAATTGTCTTTTCATAATTTTTTTGCCTCACTCATTTATTTTCCAAATTTTTCCTCTACCATTCTTATTTGATTTTTTTTAATTTAATTTTCTTTATTTTTTGTTACATTTTAAGTTTTGAACTGTCTTCCTCTCTCCCTCCTTCCCGCACTGGAGAAGGCCACCATTTAACACAGATTAATAAACATATGTAAAATAATACTAAGTGTACTTTTACTTATCAGTTATTTCCTGGAGATGGATAGCATCTTCTTTCACATTTCCTTTATTGTGGATTTGAGTATTTATAGTACTTAGAATAACTTGGTTGTTTACAATTATTACTCAAACAATATTGCTGTTACTGTATACAATGTTCTCTTGGTTCTGCTCCTTTCACTTTCATTATGTCATGAAAGTCTTTCCATGTTTTTTCTAAAATCAACCAGTTCATCGTTTCTTACACCATAGTAGTATTCTATCACAATTACATACCACAACTTGTTTAGTTATTCCCCAATTGATAGGCATCCTCTAAATTTCTAATTCTTTGCTATCACAAAGAGAGCTGCTATAAATATTTTAGATCATATAAGTTCTTTTACTTTCCTTGATCACCTTGGGAAAAACACCTAACAGTAGTCTTTCTAGGTCAAAGAGTATGCCCAATTTTATTACTCTTTGGGCAAAATCCCAGATTGCTCTCCAAAACGGTTGGGTCATTTCACAGTTCTACCAATATTGTATTCATGTTCCAATTTTTTCACATCCCATTCAACATTTATCATTTTCCCCTTCTATCATTTTAGCCAATCTTATAGGTGTGAAATATCTCAAAGTTGTTTTAATATGCATTTCTGTAATCAATAATGATTTAGAGCATTTTTATATGATTATGTATAGCTTTGACTTCTTTGTAAAAAAAACCTGCCTTTTCATATCCTTTGACCATTTATCAATTGGGGAATGACTCATATTCTTATAAACTTGACAAAATTCTCTATGTATTTGAGATATGATACTTTTGTCCAAGAAACTGTCTATAATTTTTTTCTCCAACTTTTCTGCTTGCCTTCTAAAAGATTTTTAATTTAATGTAATTAAAATTAATCCATTTTACATATCACAATGCTCTCTTTCTTGTTTATTCATAAATTCTTCTCCTCTCCATAAGTTTGATAAATGTTCCATGTTTTTCTAGTTTTCTTATGATATCTCCCTTTATAGCTGGCTCATGTATCCATTTTGACCTTATCTTGGTAAATGGTGCAAGACATGGATCTATATTCAATTTTTGCCAGACTGCTTTCCAATTTTCCCAACATTTTTTTTTTACCAAATAGTGTATTCTTATCCCAAAAGCCTAAATCTTTACATATGCCAAACATAAGGTTACAATAATCATTTACTACTATATGTTGTATGTCTACTCTGTTCTGCTGATCCACCTTTCTATTTCTTAGCCAGAGAGTTTTGATAATTACTGCCTTATAATATAGTTTAAATCTGGCACTGCTAAACCTCCTTCCTTTACATTTTTTAATTAATTTTTTTGATATTCTTGACCTTTTGTTATTCCAAATGAATTTTATTATTACTTTTTCTAGCTCAATAAAATAATTTTTGGTAGTTTAGTTGGGATTGCATTGAATAAATAGATTAGTTTAGGTAAAACTTATTTTTATTATATTGGCTCTGCCCACCATGAGCAATTAATAGTTCTCTAATCAATCAATTATTTATTTATTTAAATATACCTTTATTTGTATAAAAATGTTTCATAATTATGTTCATGTAGTTCCTGTGTTTGTCTTGGCAACTTTACTCCCAGGTATTTTATACAGTCCACACTTGTTTTAAATGGGGTATCTCTTGGTGTCTCTTCTTTCATGGTTTTGTTGGTGATATGTAGAAATGCTAAAGGATTTATGAGGGTTTATTTTATAATGTAGATATCTATGTGTTTATTTTATTTGATTTTGAAAATAATTTTTAGCTCTTCCAGGGATTCTTGTCGGACATGTATCCAATTCACATTTTTCTTGGGGGGGAGGGGTGTTGCTTGTAGCTGTTTTGACATCATTTTCTTCTTCTGAGTTTCTGTCTTGATCTTCCCTGTTGCTATAGTAGTTTCTTATGATCGGGTTATTTTTTGTTATTGTTGCTTGCTCATTTTTTTTAACCTATTTCTTGACTTTGAACTTTATTTTAAAATTGAACTCTGTTTCTGGGGTGAAGGTGCAGGGACATTGTCCTAAGTTTCAGGCTTTTTTCACACTCCTGTTTTCAGAGCTAGTTCTGGGTGCTTCAAAGTTTTCAGTGTTTTTGAGGTGGTCTGATCTGGGGAGAGGTGTGGTCATTGCTCTCCTGGACTGCTCTCTGGTCCTTACCCAGGAAGGCCCCTGATCCATTACAAGGCACACGCCATACTACTCCTTAGCACCTCTGTACCCTGTACCCTGTGATGTTATTCCTCAAGGCCCCTACTCCCTCATGACCCAAAGCATCCTTCTCTGGCCTGGAACTGTGATGCAGAAGTTAATAAAGGCAATGGAGTTGCCAAACAGCACTGGTCCTGTGCCTGGACCTAGCACAGATATCCCATGTAATCTCTTTCTTACCAACTGCCTAATCCTCTTACCAAGTCTGACTTGGGAGCTCCCAAAACTGCTGCTGTTGCTAATACTGCCTCCAAGATGTAGAGCTGGTCTTGCTGCCTTATGAGTTCTGGACTAGCCCCTACACCAACGTCACAGACCTCTCTTTTTGCCCTTCTAACTTATCTTGAAAAATGTGTCACCCCATTCTTTTGTTGGCTTTGCTGCTCCAGAATTCAATTTGAGGCCTTATTTTAAAGTTGTTTGGAAGGGAATGTTGACACTATAGTGTTTCCTGTACCTGGCTTCACCCCCAGAAATTTCCTATCATTTCTTTAGACAACTCCTCCTTTTCACATATAGCTTACTGCTTTCCACATGGTTTTTAAACTAGTTATTGTATGATAAAGTTGCTAAATTTGTATTTTTCCTTTTCAGACATCAGTGTACACATCAACAGTTTCAGCTTCAGCTTCATCTAGAAAAAATTCCTTCAATTCAGTGAATAATAAATCAAAAGGAGAAATTGACGAGGGGAAGAAGAGCTTGATAGATGACCTCAGGTTACTGGTTTTTGACTTATTGAATGTCGTAGAAGTAATCAAAAGGGAACATGGGTAAGTTTTGCTTTTTTCTCTATGGGTATTAAGATTTCTGCTCTGTCAGAGCTAGAAGAGCTTATAATCTATTGTCCTCACTTAAATAGCTTCTAAAAATAGATTAGGTATTTCCCTGTAAGAGAACATATACATATAATTCAATACATACTCAAACCACTTGTTTCTAATACTACTCCATATCAACATAATCTTGTGGTAGGTTATCTCTATCTAATTAACAAGTAAAATGTGCTTTTGCAGGTAATGGAAAATTTAAACAATGATTGCCTCCTTTTGTATACAACTACAGTCCTTTTGGAAAAATCGTTCTCAATACTCTTTTATTAGAAAGGAGATTTATTTATCTGTAACTTAAGGCTGTGTTCTGTTATTGTTGTTCAGTTGTTTTAGTCATGTCAAACTCTTTGTGACCCCCTTTGGGATTTCCTTGGTAAAGATACTGGAATGGTTTGCCATTTCCTTCTCCAGCTCATTTTACAGATGAGGAACTGAAGCAAACAGGGTTAAGTGACTTCTCCAGGGTCACACAGTTAGTAAATGTCTCAGTCTGGATTCGAACTCATGAAGATGAGTCTTCCTAACTCCAAGTCTAGTGCCCTATTCACTGTACCACCTAGCTGCTCCAGTACAAAATTTAATAAGTATTATTTATTTAGAAGAGTTACTTTTCCTAGAGTTAAAATAATGCAAACCCTGTACTTACTAAAAGTTTCTTGCTCATTTTATTTTTCATAAAATATGTTGAGAACATTCTCATGTACATTGTAAAAATTATCCCAAAATGTGATTTTTCTTGATAATTTTTATGTGTTCTACTGTGGAAGGAAGAAGGACTATGTAGTTTAAAAACAGCATATTTAAGAAGCCACAAAATTTGTAGTATAAACTATGCAACACTAATTTATAAACTGGGCTAAGCATATAGTAGTTTAATAAATGCTTGCTAGCTGAATGATGGGGCAGTTAGGTTGCACAGTGAATAGAGTCTGAAGTCAGGAAGACTCATTTTTCTGAGTTCAAATCTGGCCTCAGACAATTCTAGCTGTGTGGCCCTGGGCAAGTCACTTAATCCTGTTTGCCTCAATTTCCTTATCTATAAAATGAGTTGGAAAAGGAATTGGCAAGCTACTCCAGTATCTTTGCCAAGAAAACCCCAAATGGGGTCACAAAAAGTCAGACACGACTGAGAAATGACTAAACAACAACAGCTGGTACTTATAGGAAATATTTCCTACTTGAAGTAAAGTATGTCTTTTTTGAGCCTATTTGGCTGTTTGAGACAGAAATCCTAGATTTTATACATTATTACAAAAATAAATATATAGGCATATGGTAATTTTAAAAGTTTAGGAACTCCTGGTTTGTAGATTTGGATTTCTCACATTTTTTGTTAATAAAATTTGGCCAGGCCTGTTGACACATGCTTGGAGTCCTGGTCCTGGGCAGATTGAGGATGGTGCATCTCTTGAGGTCAGGAGTTCTGAGCTGAGCTAAGATTAAGGCCAGTCAGATGTCTGCAGTAAATCTAGTGCCAATATGGTAAGCTCTTATGAATGGAGGGCCACCAGGCTACTTAGGAGTAGCAAATGGGATCAAGTCAGAGACCAAGTAGATCAAAGCTTCTGTGCAAATCACCAAGAAGGACAGGCCTGTGAGTGGCTGCTGAGCTCTTAGCCTTGATAAGATAAGGAGAACTAGTTTTAAATCAGTAAATTCAGTCTGTTTTTATTATCTCAGGAATAACCAACATATGTATGTACTCATCATACTTCAGGAATCTGTAATTTCACCTGTATAGCTTTAGTTGTCTTCCACCAATGTAGTTTGTAACCTCAGTACCTTAAAAGATGCTCATAATTGGTTTCAGTAATAGAAAGCATTCTTCACCTGATGATAAGCCTCTTCCAACTTAACTAGGCCGGCCTTTGAAAGACAAGCATCTAGTCCATCACTATTCCATCTTCAAAGGCTTCCCAGCTTGTTGTAATATGCCAGAGTTTATATCCTGCAGGCATAGCTTTCAAAAACTCAATCTTAGTCCACACTGAGTTGAGGTATCAGACTTGAGGGGAAGGTACATTCATGTATGTGTCTATATATGTATACATACATATGTAGTTAAAACTACAATTACGTTTTGATCAATATAGTCTTGCCTTTTTACCGTGTTGTATATTTAGGTACATTTGAGTTGTAAAGTTTATGGGGATCTCAACCAGAAATTTATCATATTTTTGTCTTTTAAAAATAATCAGTTTTGGTTATATGAGTACTATAAAGGAGTACTTATTTTAAACCACTAAAAGTTACTTTCTCCTAGTTAAAAATCTGCCCATGTGTGGTAGGTGGATTGATGGCATGAAGTTTTCTTGAACGTTGCACTAAATTCTATTAGATACTTACAATGTTATGAAAAAGAAAATATTTGATCTATGCTGAATGTATACAAATAGAAATATCACTGACCTTTCCCAGCTGATTTTACCCACTGAATTGTGCCTTGGGTGTGACAGATCAACTGAAGAAGACCATATTAACTGGATTTATAAACTTCATTCAAAGCCTCCTAAGAATTTTTTTTAAATTTTTCTTTAATTTTGTTAATAAAAAGTTTGGTCACATTGTAGGTTTTTAGGATTAATTTTTTTTGTTTCAAAAAAACTTTCAATTAATATTTAAGAATTTGGACTAGAAATTTAAAATGTACACATATCAACAGATGGCCATTTTCAATTCTACACGTATCTATAAAGTTATTATTTTTTTTTTTAGGAAGGAACTGGAAAAACTAAGAAGGGAATTGGAAGAGGAGAAGGGAATGAGGAGTGTCCTAGAGGTAATTCAATTTTGCAGTATTTTGTCATCAAAATGAGGATATTAGTGAGTACTAAACAAACATACTGAGTATCTACATTGTGTAGAATACAGTACTTTATACTGTTGAAAGATGGGTTTTTGTTTTGTTTTTAAATTTTTAAAGCAGAGAGAGGCGAGTAGCTTGGCATAGTGGATAGAAAGTTAGCATCGGTCAGGAAGACCTCAGTTCAAGGCCCACCTTTGACATTTACTGACTGTGTGACCCTGACCAAGTCACTTAACTTCTCAATGCTTCAGGCGTCTGTCTTAAGACTATAAATAAAGTTGCCTATTTGAATTGGTGGAGGGAATTTCTTGATTGAGAATCTACTATACCAGTAAAATCATATGGGAGAGGGAGGAGAGAAAGAAAATATTATTGAAGTTTGGTCCTGTCCTCCAGCAAATTATATCCTAGTTAGGAAACAGAATATATGTATGTGAAAAAAATATTTTCTATATATTTATCTTATCACATTTTTGAATGCTGAGTTCTGTCATATTTTCCTCATTACAAAGTGATGGACATTTGCAATAGGTTTGCAATAATAGTTCTTTCCTCCACTCTCTTCCCATCCAATTTATCTTCCCAGTGTTGCTAAACTAATCTTCCTTATACATATATCTGGTCATTATTCTTTTGCTAGAAACCTTTCAGTGGTTCCCTATTGCTTGCCAAGTAAAGTTCTAGAAACTTATCTTCGCATTCAGTCTTCCACAGGGTGGAGTCTAATGAACTTTGCAGCCTTATTTCATAATGAATCCCCTTCTCATACCCTCTACTTCAGCCAAACTGGACTATTTGCTTTCTCATACATAAATTTCATATTTTTCTGAAGTCCTTTCCTTAAACTCCCCAAATTTCTCTCTATCCTTTCAAGCCCAACTCAGATGTCAGCATGGATCTCCTTTGGTTGTGAATTATTTTGTGTTAGTCATATCATCTATAGAGACTTATACTCTAAGCTGCTTAAGAAACGGGCACAAGGACTTATCTAAAATTTCTTTTTTGGTGTTTCACTCAGGGCACAGTATATGTTTGATAAGTTTGTTTAACTGAATAGATATAAATAAGTAAAAACTAATTTGGCTTCAAATCTTTTTGGGAGAAAATGGAAAAACATGGACTGTGGAGTAAAAGCATTAGCAGATTCATGGGGTCCTGAGGTACTTGCTTCATTTAACTGAGCAGCTGTTTCTAGCAAAGTCAGTTGTAAGGAAAATATAAATATATTAATAAGTGATATAATCCTTTCCTGATCCCCCAACTGCTAATATTTTGTTCTTTTTATATTTATGTTTATTCTTTTGGGTACTTGTTTTCTTCCTTAATAGAATGTAAACTTCAAGAATAGAGATTATTCCATTCTTTTTATATCCTCAATACTTACCATAGTGGCCTGGTCCTAAAAGGTACCTCCTCAGTTCTTGTTGATTAATATGAGACTTTTAAAATCATGAACTTAAAAAAATTTAAGTTTCTGATATAAAAATAATGTAGTTTAACAATTTTCATGCTTACCAGGTACAAAGCACTCTGCTAGACCTGGTACCTGTTCTCATAAAGTTTCTAGTTTTATGGATGAAAAAAGATATACATAGATAATTATAATTCAGTGTAGAGTGTGATAGATACCTTAAGTAGAATAATAGTGCCATAAATTCCCAATGGAAAGATCACTTCTGACTATTAAAATAACAGATAATAGCTTGCATCTATATTGTGCTTTCAGATTTGTTTTACATATGTTATTTGATTTGATTCTTACAACAACCCTGTAAGATAAGTGTTAGCATCCCCATTTCACAGATGGTGAAACCGAGGCTCAGATAAGTTAAGTGATTTGTCCAGCATCTTACAGTTCTTGTCTGAGGCAGAATTTGTTGTTTAGGTCTTTCTTAAAGGTCTCAAGGTGATTGATCTCTGCTGCTCTACCTACCAAATGATAACATGGTGATTTTCCAAAATAGCCAATAAAATACTGAATAATAAGATGAATGATAAGAAAAACAATAAGATAATAATAAGATGGAATTTAAGAGAAGAGAGAGACAGAGACAGAGAGAGAGACAGAAACAGAGTCACAGAGACAGAGAGAGACAGGGACAGAGAGAGAGACAGAGACAGAGACACACAGAGAGAGACAGAGACACAGAGACAGAGACAGAGAGAGAACTGAAAATTAAAATACAGAACCAGAAAACCCGTGTGATCATTTTCCTCACACAGTAAAGACACTATTGAATTGTGCTATGTGTTTTAGCACCAACCACCTTAAGTTTTTCTAACTTTACATACAAAGTACCATACATATGTAATAACATATAAACACAGTATATAAGTCCACACACATGATTTCCAGGCACCTGTGAGAGGAGATAGCATCTACAGATAAATACTTAAATGTCTAATATTTACTCTTCAGATGTTCCTTCAATGTCTTATTACAATGGTTACCTGACTTCCTTTTATCGTCTTCTGGCACTCACCAAGACTTTTCTCCCTCCTAAAGACATAGCTTCCCTCCCCACCCTTTCCAGTTTGGCTATATTTCTTTCCCAGAATGCCTTCCCTCTCCCAGTCTCACTGGTCTGTCCCAAAAGTCAGAATACTCGTTATTCATCAGTCTCATTTCCAGTCTCTCCCTCTACTAGATTAAGTAACCTTTTCTTCTTTGACATTCATACTTCAAATTTGTCACTCAATCTACAGACCAGTGAGCCTTATTTTGACACCCTACCTCCCAGACATTTTTCATTCTTCCTCCTTAAATTCTGTGCCTAATTCATAGCTTTTCTTTCCTGGTGACCTATACATTGACTCTTTCCAGTTTTTTATTCTACTCCCACAGAATTGATCCTGTCCTTTGATCTGAATGTTACCTATCAGGGTTTTACTTTAACTGCATGAATTCTACAATTTCTTTATCTGTGCATAACTTTTGATCACTAGGCCTTTCCCTCAACTATACAACCCCGTACTCTCTTCTTCATCTTTACCATAGCTTCCCCATCTTCACTATTCCTTCCATTAGTCATTTCTTACCCAGGCCATCATCCTACCCAGTTTTTTGCATTCTCTATCTTGAGCCTTTGGTTAACCATCTTAGCTCTACCTTCTTCTCTCAAAACCTTAGGCCCCTTGTCATGTGGCCACCACATCTTACCAAACCCAAGCCACAGATCACTTCACTTTTCTTCTTCTTTGGCTTGTATTCATGGAATAGAGTTGAAGGAAATTAAGAAACTGTGTAGACTAGGTTCTGTATAAATTAGTTATATAACCTCAACTGGGCTCTCAGTGAAGCAAGGTGAATATTTTTTCCTTCCCTAATCAAATCACACTTTCAGCAGAAAGTGGCTAACTCCAGAAGTTTCAGGGGATCAATCCAAAATCACATGTTTATTCCATTACACAGAATAGGAGCTTTTTTATTGCTTCTTGACTGACTATTGACTCCAAGCTTCCTTCTTTATCGAACTAGGATAACATTTACCCTCTGTAAGTGTGAAATACTTGTACAAGTTTTCAGTGCCTCCTTACCATAGCACTGGTTCAGATGTCTGTTTCTTATCATGTTCATGGGAATTAAACTTCAGGTGTTTTAAGATAATGTAACCTGATGACTGATTTTTTCATTGTTGAAAATGTAAAAAGATTAAGTTGTAAGACTTAGGGATATGACAGAGAAGCTTTAATATACCCAAGATGCCACTGTTGCTTATGCTCTGTTGTTTCATTTTTTTTTTTAGGTGGAAATTGAAAAGCTGAAAGAACTAGTCCTGTCTGTTTGAGGGAGGTGTGACATAGACTCAGTGTTCTTCTTTGGCCAGGGATTCATAAACGAGAATGTGAACTGAAAAATGACTTGTTTACTTCCAAGTAACAAAAGATTTTTGGTGTGCTATAGGAAAAAAAATAAGTACATGAGTTTTAATATCTTATAGAAGGGGAAAAATGAAAATAGTGTATTTTATTTTATTGGCCAAAATGGAAAAAGAGACGTTATTTCTTATGCAAACCTCTTTTTTTCCTGGTTTGCTTAAAATTACCACTGAATCTGTATAAAAAGGAGAGGAAGTTGGTAAAAGATTTTTATTGAATACTGACAGTATAATTTTTAAAGAGGTCTATATTATTAATAGGTTGGTATTATCTGCAGGTAACCTATTAAAATGGACTGTGGGAGGGACACATTAGATTAATAATCATTAACTTATAGTAATTACTTTTCCCATAATACAAGAAGTACAATAGGATATTTGTATATATATATATACACACGTATATATTATAAATATATATGTGTGTGTATATATATGTGTATTTTTTTTTAGCTTTCCTGCCCAAGATTGCACTGTTGTGCCTATATGTCTGCAGTGCTGTTTATCATTTGGGTGATGAAACAGAAATGTGTCAGCTATAAAGCAGATGAATCAATCACTTACGCAGATAAATATATGTATAATCATAATATAAATTATAAAAATATATAATCATAAAAGGAATTTATTTAACCGTATTTCAATCATTAAATCTATTTTTTAAAGAATAAGATTTTCTTAAATCAATCAGAGCTAAGAGGCCAGAAAGTTGTCCTTCAGTTCAGTGTGCCTAGAAACTGCAGCACATTTAACATGCAAACACTGGCCTTATTGCTGTATTTCTCTGCTTATTTTGTAGATTCAAATATTAACTAGCCTGTGGTCTTGTAATTTAATCCTCCTTACTTACTAACAAAAAAGTGCAAATATTTAGGAAATTTGTCATGAGATCATACTTTCAGAGCAGTCAACTCATCATGTAAATATTCAATTTAAGAAATATTTACCTTTAAACTAAGTAACGTTTTAGAGTTATTTTGAATTGTTGTGTAGATACTAACTTTATAAAAAATGCTATTTTACTTCATAAACCATAATATTACATTTGTTAGTAAACATAATATGGTCCTTTTTCAAAGTTACATTTTCATAAGTAACATGGTCAACAACTTCTTTAAAATTTGTGAATATTGACACAGTTTAAAAATATATAATAATAATATCTAACATTTATATAGCACTTACTATATGTTAAGCACTTTATAATTACTATCTCATTTGATTTTCACAATAGGCACAGAGAGGTTAAGTGACTTGTCTAGAGTCACATAGTTAATAAGTATCTAAGGCCTAATTTGAGCTCAGGTATTCCTGACCCCAGCCCAGTGCACCATCCACTTAGCCAACTAGCTCCTTGTTATCTCTATAATATGTCAAAACCCACAAATACAGACATAGTCTTACCTAGGATTTATTGAAACAGTTTACTGGTAACTAATGTCTTTTTACAAAAAGAGGCAATTTAGAATTTAAGGTTGATTATAGAAAATGATGGATAAAGCACCAGGCCTGGAATCAGGAAGACCTGAGTTCTAATTTGTTCTCAAATACTTACTGTTTAACCCTGGGCAAGTCACTTAACCCTGGTTTGCCTCAGTTTCCCCATCTGTAAAATGAACTGGAGAAGGAAGTGGCAAACCATTCCAGTATCTTTGCCAAGGAAACCCCAAATGGGATCACAGAGTTGGACAAACTGAAATGACTGAACAACAATAGCAACAAATAACAAAATAAAAACTGGCCTATGAATTTTCAGTTTATGTAATTACAAGACTTGCAGGATGATGGAATGGCAATATGCCAGCCATTTTTACTTTCTGTTCTTTAAACTTAAAACTCACCACAAGTTTTTGCTTTAAAATTTAATTTTGTACAACTGAAATGTTTTATTTTTAATAGAGGATAATAAAAATATTGATTAACAGAAAATGTTGAAATAATGCATAACATTGCTTTTGGGGTAGCTGATCTTTAGTTAAATATTTGTGTTTCCTCTTTATGAAGATCACAGATTTCTGTCCTAATGATATCACCACTAAACAAAATTGACTATCAGTGTTCCAGTTGCATTTTAAAAATGACTGAGGGGGCAGCTAGGTGGTGCAGTGGATAGGGCACTGCTCTGGAGTAAGGAGGACCTGAGTTCAAATCCGGCCTCAGACATTTGACACTTATTAGCTGTGTGACTCTGAGCAACTCACTTAACCCCAATTGCCTCACCAAGAAAAAAAAAAGGAATGAGCAAATGAATGATTATTTTCTTTATTTTGTTGTTTTTTTTTTTGCAATCCCTTGCCCTCTTTTTTTTCCTTTTTAAAAATATTTTATTTCATTAAATATTTCTTAATTGCATGTAAAATGTTTTTAACCTTCTTTTTTTTTTTAGTTTTGAGTTCCAGATTCTCTCCCTCCCTCCCATTTATCCTCCACCTCTTGAGAACCTTTCCCTTATTTTGAATGACAGTGTTAAAGAAAAAAAATAGCTCTGTGTATACTAGAAATGATCTCCTCACTTTCTCTCCAGAAAGCATATTTAAGGAAGTTTTCCCTCAGTGGCCTCAATGTATTTGACTCCATTTAAAGAAGAAAAATATTCCTTCAATATGGCAATTCACCGGTACAGTTTTGGTAAATAATAGGCATGTCACCAGAAATTCCTATTCATAAGAACTATATCATCATATTATTGTATGTAGAAATACTATATGTAGGAATGTGGAATTTGCATTCAGAGAGGGATACAATTCTCATGCATTGATTAAATGCTTTTAGAAAGTGTGCACATAAGCACAAAGCTTTGAGCCAACTGCATGATGTCTGTATTAGCCATTAAAATCTTGAATTATCTGAGAATGTACTGCATATCCAAGTATGCCATGTAATGCATTGATTCCATTTTAATTTAGTTTCCTAAAAGCATCAAAAATTGAACGCTCCCAATTTTAAGAATGTTTGTTATGTCTGTAAAATTTCTTTTTTTGTTAAAAGTGTTGCCTTTTAAGATTTACTTGATGATGCAAATAGAAAAGTAGGCCTGGTATCATAGAAATGTACTTTCTATATTTCTCAATGTGATCATAGAAGAAAGAAATGTGCACCAGGTTACTTTGAAACATCTTATCCATATGAAAACTTAAAATGGTTGAACAGAATAAGATAATCCATTAAACTCAGAAATGAAAGGTTACAATAATTGAATGGCCTTGTTTTGCTGTAACAATAAAACGACCAAGTATAATGACTCGATTTAATAAACTTGTCTTTTGAAAGGGTCTTCTTTGAGTATTTTTAATCAATCAATAAACATTTATTAAGTCCCTATTAAGGGGTAGGTATTGTGGCACAAGAGATGAGCACTGGGGATAAAAAAAAAAAAAAAGAGGCAAAAGTTATATCTTGTCCTCAAGGAGCTTACAGTCCAAAGGGGGAGACAGCATGCAAATAAATATATATAAAGTAAGCTATATATGGGATAAATATAAAATAATTAACACAGGAAAGTATTGGAAATAAGAAGAGTTGGAGAAAGTGTCCTATAGAAGGTGGGATTTTAGTTAGGACTTAAAGGAAGCCAGGGAGGTCAGTAGTTGATGTGGAGGCAGGAGTGCTTTCCAGGTATGGGGGATAACCAGAGAAAATGCCCAGAGCTGAGAGAGGGAGTGTCTTATTTGTAGGATAGCCAGGATGCCAATATCACTAGATCGAAGAATACATGTTGGTAAGCTATAAAAAGACTGGAAAGGTAGGAGAGGACTAGGTTATGAAGGGCTTTGGATGCCTAATAGGGCATTTTGTGTTGCTCCAGGAGGCAATAGGGAGCCCATGAAGTTTATCGAATTGTGTGTGTGTGTGTGTCTGTGTGTGTGTGTGTGTGTGTGTGTGTGTGTGTACAATAGGAACAGACCTGAGTGTCTGGAGGATGCATTGGCATGAGGAGAAACTGAAGATAGGCAGACCCACTAGCAGGCTATTGTAATAATCAAGGCATGGCATGATGAGGACCTGCACTGGAGTGGTGGCAGTGTCAAAGGAGAGAAGGCAGTATATTTGATAGATATCTCAAAGGTGAAACTAACAGGCCTTGGCAACAGCTTGGATGGGGGGAAGGGGGATAAGAGCTAGTGAGGAGTCCAGGATGACTCCTAGGTTGTGGGCCTGAGACTTGGACGATTTATGTTGCCCTCTACAGTAATAGGGAAGGTTTAAGGGTAAAGATAATGAGTTCAGTTCTGGACATGCTTCGTTTCAGATGTCTACTGGACATTCAATTCAAGATGTCTGAAAGGCAGTTGGAGAAGTGAGATTGGAGGTCAAAAGAGAGATTTGGACAGGAAAGGTAGATTTGAGAATCATCAGCATAAACATGGTAATTAAATCTATGGGAGCTGATGAGATCAACAAGCGAAGTAGTACAGAGGGAGAAGAGAAGAGGGCCCAGGACAGAACCCTGTGGGACACCTATGGTTAGAAGGCTTGATCTGGATGAAGATCCACAAAAAGGAGACTAAAAAGGAGTGATCAGATAGGTAGGAGGAGAACCAGGAGAGAGTGGTGTTCTGAAAATCTAGAAGGAAGAAAGTATCAAGGAGAAGAGGGTGATCAACAGTGTTGGAGCCTGCAGAGAAGTCTAGGAGAATTAGGATTGAGAAAAGCCCACTGAATTTAGCAATTAGATCTTTGGTAACTTTGGAGAGAGCAGTTTCAGTAGAATGATGAGGTCAGAAGCCAGATTTTAAGGGGTTAAGGAGAGAGAGAGAGAGAGAGAGACAGAGAGAGAGACAGAGAGAGAGAGAGAGAGGGAGAGGAGAGAAAGTGAAGACACCTATTGCAGATGGCCTTTTCAAGGAGGTTAGCCACAAAGGGCAGAAGAGATATAGGATGACAGTAGCAGTGATGGAAAGATCAAGCTAGGGTTTTTTAGCCAGGGAAGTGGAAGTCAAGAAATGAAGTTAGCAATGCTTCTGCAATTGCCCCAACTTCCTGAGACCTATGGCTTCTGAGTGTTAGTGGGGTTGAGCTAGCATTAGAAAGAACTAGATAGGTAGAGCTAGTATTTATATAGTGTGTGAAGGTTTGGAAAGTATGTCTTATTTGATTTTCACAACAACCCCAGGAGGCCTGTGCTATTATTATCCTCATTTTACAGATGAGAAGGAACTGTGGTAGATGGGTTAAGTGACTTGTCCTGATTCATGCAGCTAGCAAATGTCTGGATTGGAACTCAAGTCTTCTTGGTTCCCAAGGCTAGCACTCTGTATAATACCACCTTACTGCCTTAGTTAATATACTTAAATCATTCTTGATCACAACATGAGGTATCATGATATGACATGATACCTCACAGAGAATCATTAATTTAGGTTCAAGACTCTCAATCATAGAGACTTGGCCAGGCAAAGTCACAGCCACTATGAGAACCAGACAATCAATAAGCATTAATTAGGTGCTTACTATATGATAAACACCACATGAGACACTAGGGACACAGACAAAAGTGACAAAGTCCCCCCCCCATCCTCACTTGCTTACATTCTATTATGTGGATACAACATTCTTAGAAGTAGTAAGTAAAAACAGGATATGTACAAAATAAACACACAGTGGTTTGGATAGGGGAAGGAGTCGCTAACAATTGAGAGAGTCAAGAAAAGCCTTTAGATGGAGGCAGAGCTTGAGCTGAGACTTCATGGAAGCTAGGAGTTGGAAGAGGCAGAGTGAAGAGAGATTGATTACTCCAGGAATGGGGAGAGCCTTTGCAAAGACATAGTGGTAAGAGATAGAATGTAGTATAGAAGGAACAGCAAGTTGGCCCATGAATTGATAATTAATTCATGAAATTATGAAGTGGGTGCAGGAGTGTCGATTTCTCTGGGTTGTTGTTGTTCAGTCACTCAATAGTGTCTGACTCTTCATGACCTTGTAGACCAACTGTCCATTGGCAAAGATACTGAAATGGTTTGCTGTTTCTTTCTCCGGTGGATTAAGGCAAGCAGAGGTTATGTTACTTACCCAGCATCACACAACTAATAAGTGTCTGAGATCAGATTTGAGCTTTGGTATTTCTGACTCCAGGAACAGTGCTCTACCTACTGTGCCTCACCAGGAAAGACCAGGATGGTAGCAAGAAACAGAGCTATAATCACACTATATTAACCACAGAAGGTGTATGGGGCAAAAAAGCATAGAAAATATAGAGACAAGTGGTGAAAGGGGTACAGTAGGTTCAGGGGACAGGACAATGAAGGAAATCTGTGTCAAACCCTGAAAATAAATGACCAAAGAGCTCACAAGGATTGTATGCCAACTGTTAACTCTGAAAAATAAAAGATAAATAAACCAAAGAACCACAGAGGTTATTACATTATCAACTCTGACCAAAGAACCACAGAGGTTATACACCAACTATTAACTCCGAAAAATAAAATAAAATAAAATAAAATAAAACCAAAGCACTCACAGAGGTTATAGGCAAAAAGCCTTCTTTATTCCATTGGAGGAAGGAAACTAGACACACATGCTGGGGTGTCCTTTAGGAGGACACCCAAGGCAGTGAAGCTAAGCCTTGATACATTTAGTCATAGCTAGAGAAAGAACCAAGCAGTGAGGTCCTGCCATAGCAGTGAGGAGTAACAGCAACGATGGGGCAAATTTGCCTAGTGAAAAAGTCTATTCATGGCAGAGCTTCATGACTATAATGTGGTTCCTGCAGGTGCTTGTCCAAGCTCAGGGGCCACCTATGGCTGGTTTGACCCAATTCTGTGATCTATCTGCAGTAAAGTTCATCCAGACAGTGAGCACAAAGGATTGTTGTTATGCCAGGCTCAGGGCACAGCTTCCTTGTTGGGTCTTAGTTCTGGAAAACAGGATGTCTCCTAATAGTAAAAAGAGAGGAGTGAAAAGAGAAGAGTGGTCTTATCATGGTGGTTGTCCTTTGTTCTCAAAGGGGAACGAAAATGACATCACTATGTTGGGGTCAAGGTACAATGTGTCTGACTGTGGGTAATCAGGCCAATATGAGCTCGGAATGCTCTACAACAGGTCAGGCACAAGTAGTCCATATGGACATTTGGAGTGGAGATGGCTCTAAATTTGCACATCTCATGCTTCTTTTGAACTACTGCAATTCTGCTTTGCTCATAAAGTACAGCACCTTCTTTGATGCAGGCACACTACGCTGAGTGGTCCTGTGCCAGTGTCACACAATCAATTTCAAAGTTCTTTGGAGAGTCCTTGAGAGTGTCCTTGTATCACTTCTTCTGAGCTCCACATGAGCACCTGCCTTGTGTGCGTTCTCCATAAAACAGTCTTTTAGGCAAACATACTTTTGGCATTTGAACAATGTGGCCAGACCATTGGAGTTGCACTCTCTGCAGCAGAGTTTTAATGCTTGGAATTTCAGCTTGAGAAAGGGTCTCAACATCTAGCACCTTATCTTGTGAGGTGATCTTTGGAATCTTCCTAAGACAATCAAAATGGAAACAATTCAGTTTCCTGGCATGGCACTGATGAACTGTCTAGGTTTCATAGACTTACAAGGAGGTCATTATCATGGCTCTATAAACCTTTAGTTTGGTGGGCAGTCTAATACCTCCTACCTCCCACACTTTCTGTTGGGAGCCTCCCAAACACTGAGCCAGCTCTGGCAATGTGTACGTCAACCTCATCATCTATGCGGACATCCCTGGAAAGTATATTGCCAAGGTAAGTGAACTTATCCACAGCATTCAAAATTTCTCCATTTGCTGTAACCAGAAGTTCCACATATAGATGGTGGCACTGGCTGGTGGAGAATTTCTGTTTACTTGGTGTTGTTAGGCTAAAATTAGCACAAGCAGGAGAGAATCAATCCATACTTTGTTGCATCTCAGCCTCAGAGGTAGGTAGCATGAGGAAGAGGATGGGGAACGGGAGAGACAGAGAGTATTATTGATATAACTATGGATTAGACTTGGGAGTACTAGGCAGAATGGACCCAATAGAGATGGAAAACTGCAGAGTTTGAGGTCTCATTTTTATAGAGTTTTGGGGAAAAACAGATGAATTCTTATCAGTGCCACCAGGGGGATTAGCTCATTAGCATATTCAAATCATCTCAAAGTTGTTATTAAAATTTTAAAGTTAGTATGTCTTTCACGATCTGTTGGTCTTTACTGTGGAGCTCTGAAATTTGTCTGAGATTTATACATCATAGAACCTAAAGGCCCTGACAGCTGAACCTAGATGGTTTCTGCTAATTCAGCACATATTACCAGGATGTGAATTTTGGTTAACATATGTACACTTTGTAAATTATGCTCCTTTGATATTTGGGATGGTTTGTACGCAACTTCCAGGTTCCCCGTCTGCTATTGCCTCTTTATACTGGTCACTTATAAATTTGCTGTATTGATTAGAAGTGGGGGTGGTAGTAGTTTGGGGGACCAAAACAAGATATAATTTTAACACAGCCAGATTGAATGGAGCATAGCATGCCAAGAGAGGCATAATGTGATGCAATTAGTCTAAAAAAATAGGCTGAAGCCAGATTGTGGAGGGCTTGAAGATGACACCTATATAGTTTACCTGAGTGATTACATGAATGGTGATGTCCTTTACAGAAACAGGGACTCTGGAATAGGGTGAGTATCAAAGCATATGAAGTCATACTTCAGCCTCAAAAGGATAAGGAGGCTGACCCAATTGATAATAATAGATGACATTATATAAATTTCTAAGGTTTTCGAAGCATTTACATACTGTACATTTTCTCATTTGACCCTCACAAGATCCTGTAAGGAAGAAGTAATTATTATCTCCATATTAGAGATGAGGAAACAAGAGACAGAGAGGTTAGGACATTTGCCCAGTGTCACATAACTAGTAAATGTCTGAAGCAGCATACAGACTCAGGTCTTCTTGGTAGCTTTTTCTTTGTTCTAGGCACTGAACCATGATGGCCCTCACCCTGGCATTGGGTGGAAGATGAGAGTCTCCCCTGTGGTGAATTCTCATTGATATGTGAGCAGGCCTTGCTTTACCTGGCACAATTGGTAATAAATGGTGTCCTAGACTGACCTTGGTTGGCAATATCCATCATTATTGGGCTCCTTGTTACCCTGTGCATCATAGGGCTACTTGCCAATGCGTCCAATGATCTGGAAGATCCATAGATTTTAACTTCATAGCTTCCAGCACAAGTACAATCATAAAAATAGAATAAAGGGAACTACTTTGCTATAATAATATGTAGTAATACTTTGGATTCACCTCTAATGTTTCTAGGAGTAACCCTTAAGAGACAAATAAGAGACAAATGTATCTTTCTAATGATATTAGTTTCAGCTCCCATTCCAGTCTGTTTTCCCCATAGTCAATGAATGCAAAATTCTACTATATTCAGGATGCAAATCTTTAAATCATTCACATGGAATGGTTGTGCCTCCAAATTTGTTGTCCAGGGTGGAGGTCTACAGAAACCCTGCCTGAAGAGAATTTTGAATTACAATATGAGCTACATTTTCAAAGGTGCTCTCTCTCTGTCTCTCTGTCTCTCTCTCTCTCTCTCTGTCTCTCTGTCTCTTTCTGTCTCCCCTCTCAATGTCATTGAGTAGTAGTTGAGTCCTCAAATAATAAAACCTATTCATTTAGAATCATTCCATTAGAGTTTCCAGTTTATTATAATGTGAAATTTACACAACTAAATTAAATTATTCCCATGAAGAATTCCAATTAATGAGGCTGAAAATACAGAACTTGCCACTTTCACATAGGACTCCTCCAGAGTTAGGATGTTTATCTATGTGGGATATTACAGTAAAATTATAAGTCAATTGAAACTTTAAAATCCCTACACCAGTGTCTTAATTACCAGATTTAGAGGACCAGTAAAGACCATTGTTGTTATTCAGTTTGCTATTTCCTTCTCCAGTGTGTCCTCGTTTTACAGATGAGGAATTGAGGCAAATAGAGATTGACTTGCCAGGTCACACATCTAGTTAAGTGTCTGAGACTGGATTTGAACTCAGATCTTCCTGATTTCAGGTCTGGTGCACTATTCACTGCACCATCTAGCTGCCCAAAAGGATCATAGGATCATATATTTAAAGCTGGAAGGGGCCCAATGGCCATCTGGTCCAACTGTCTCATTTTATAAAGAAGGAAACTCAAGCCCAGAGTAATTCTAGCTCAATGACTTTACCACATTCACCCAGGTAGTAAGTATCAGAGGAAGAATTTGAGCCCAGGACCCCTGACTTCAGGACCAATGATCTTCCCACTTCAGATTTATAGTAATTTCCTTTACTACTTTTTCCTGAAGTCCTCAAAATCTCATGAAGGCTTTTCCCTTCATCTCAATGAAAAATATCTTTTACCTGCTACCTCAGAATAATAAATACAGGATTTTAAACTATAGATTCACTGGCCTTTCTACCCTCCTCACTTGCAAATTTGAAAACATTAAAAAAAAAGTTTTAAAACACCTATTTTCCTGGAGGATAATGGCAGGTTCTTCAGCATTATGCAAGTGGAGCCAAATTTAGCTGATGGCCCTGGATCTGTGCCAGGTTGTCTTTCCCTAGATTAGTTTTTTGATTTTCCCAATGTTTACCCTCCCCCCTCCTCCCTAGTCCGGGAGGTGGGGGTGGGAATGAGAGGGATGCTACCTATTCCCTGTCTCTTCTCTGACTACTTCTCTGTGAGATGATTTTAAGTTATAGGACTTCTATCTGTCTTCCAGCCCCACCCCCACCTCCACTTCTTCCCAAACTCAGGTTCTGACTGCATATCTTCCTCTTTATTAAGCCCACAGCTCTATTTGCTTTCTCTGTACCCAGAAGTTCCTTTTCTCTAGTATTTTTGAGTCTAGATGATTTAACATATCTCTCCTCATTGCCATATGCTCAATTTGGACCTATCATTGATACTAGAGGAGAAAGAAGAGACATCTCCCTATCTTTGCTGGAAATCCAAAAGAGAACTGGTGCTGTTTCTGTCTCAAGAGAGGACCACCCAAAAGAGAGTGGAAGAGGGAAGCCTTTCTTTCATTTAGGCTCTTATAATAACTTATTGAGAGGGGAGTTTCCTCTACATGAAAATATCCTTCATGATGCTCAGGAGCCAATCCTCATTTATATAACCCCTAGATGTGGAGATCATGGAGTTATGGGACCTGGACCCCTGAAAGGAAAAGACCATATCTTTGAAAGCAACCCAGTCCCTGAATTTTCCCATACATTTCAGCAGCCCAGATCATTGGTGCCTCCCCTCAAGGCATCTGGCCCACCCCAGCCCACCTAGATCACTTGACAGCTTACTTGACAGTCCTTTCACTGTTGCACATGTCCCACCCCAGACTACTTACCACTCCTTAATCCCATCCAGGTCCTTTCAATGTCCTTTTTATATATAAGCATCAGTCTCATCCTCATCAAATTGCAGATTCACAAAGAACCTCACCCACTGATATTGGCATTACAATAAACCTTGTCACTTGACTGAAAGAAAGCTTCAGTGCTTGAATTCTTTCTAGGCAGACTCACCCTGTACTCTGACATTTTCAGGGTTCCCAGTACCCAAAAGTACATCAATACCACTTTAGTAAATAAATACTGTTTTCTAAAAGCAAATTGAGTCTGATTGATGGATTCTCAACTTATAATCAATGAGAGAAACACAGTGATGGTTCATGAACTATAGAACTATAATGGCACCTTCCCAACTCCTCAACGCTAACCATAGAGCTCTGAAAGGGTATAGTAGTCATACTCTGGGGTCCCAACTTCTCAATGGGAGTGGGAGTTGGGATAGTTGCCTTAGAATATGTGTTACATTAGCAAAGTGAAGCACCTTTCCCTCAGCAAGAGGTCAGTGCCCATATTTATTTCCAAAGAATCAGAGGACATGTTCCATGGGCTCACCATTGTAATACAACTGAACTGGAGTTTGATCAAGCCCAGGTCACTTGGTCCTCACTTCAACTTTTTTCTATTCACAGTGAAACAATGAAGTCTCCTTCTTGAATCCCCCCCTTTGTTGCTAGAATTTAGCAGTTCATTTCTGAATTCCAGGTAGAGAGACACACAAGCTCATAGTCCAAGAACTTACCTCTTTTATGTATATTTAAACAAAGGATACCAGTCAGGGCATGTGCTGCTTGCTCCTTTTGTCTTCATGTTGGGTACCTGTGAAGACCAATTGGCTCACTGCCTGACCCAACAGCAAGGGAGGGGTGGTAGTGGTGGTGAAGGGCAACATTCCCCTCTATGCGAGAGTAAACAAACTAGTCAGACCTCTTTACAGATGCACCAAGAAAGAAAACTCCTGGCTCCCTGAACCTGAATAAGCACTGGAGATCAGTTTTGCAGATCAATCAGTCAATAATTACTTATTGATTCCCTACTAAGGGTCAGGCACCATGCTAGCTCTACTCACAATCCCATGCTCCAAATCACAACTCTCTCTGAACATGGCTTGGGAATGGTACCAAGCAGAGTTGGGGGTGGAGATGATTAAGCCCCCTTCCTGCTTTCCCCATAGTAAACTCAGCCCTGGGCCTCTTTACTCACTATCTTTCTCTTCCCTTCCTTTCTATCATGTCCTCTGGAAGTCTCTTATTATTAAAATCCCCCTTCATCCTAAATCTCATCTTCTCCCTGCCTTGCATCTTCAGGTACTCACTGAAACCTGCCTCTTTCCTGAACATAGCACATTTCTTGGCACCCTCTCCAAGGCTGGCTATTCCTTTTCTCACATTCCCTGACACACAGGGAAAGGGAGAAGAATTGGCTTACTCCTTATTCTCCACTGCCACCTTCTGACCTTCCCTTAGTAACCATCTCTTGTCTTTTAAAGTTTACTGTATCTAGTAATGCTTTTTGCTTGTCATTTATGGATCTTCCAGGTCGCTCTTCATTCTCCCCAATATATTTAGTACCTGATCTAGTCTTCTTCTCCAACTTAATCTCTGAGCCCTTTGAATGCCCTTTCAGAACCTCAACTTTTCTGTTTCTGTAAATGCTCCAAATTACTTCAACTATTTATAGCAGGAATTCTTAACCTGGAGTCCATGGACTACCAGTGGATCCATTGGTAGATTTCAGGGGGTCATTGAACTTGGATGGAAAAATCTATCTATCTATCTATCTATCTATCTATCTATCTATCTATCTATCTATCTATCTATCTATCT
>NW_020954604.1:4951442-4987521 GCF_900497805.2 Vombatus ursinus | reverse complement strand
TCTATCTATCTATCTATCTATCTATCTATCTATCTATCTATCTATCTTCTTTGTTTTCACTAACCTCTAACTATAATTAAATTTTTCTTCAATTATTTAAAAACGTTATTCTGAAAAGGGGTCTTACAGGCTTCACCTGACTGCCAAAGGGGTCCATGCCACAAAAAAGGTTAAGAATAACTGACTTATGGGAGTGGTCATTATACCTTAGACTTTCTCTCCTTCTATTACTCGTTGCTCCAGGTACCAGAATTCCTAGTTATGGTTTTATTGACCACCTACCCAATAATATACACACACAAGGGTTGAGACTACCTGGGCACCTGCTCTCCCAGGTCAGGTTAGGGACATTGCTGTTGGAAGCTCCTTCATACCTCCTCCATGCCTCATTGCAGGTACCAGCCTTTTGACAACTCCTAACTGGGGCTGTATCCCATTCATCATCAGTCTGAAGGTGAAGTGCTCAGGGTTGAGACAGCATGAGGACAGGGATGGTAGTGGTGGAGGAGAAAGGTAGGGAGGTGATTGGAGGATGAAGGCTCCTTGTGATTATTTTTGTTTTCATCTTTGTATCTCCAGCACCCAGTAGGTGCTTTAATAAATGCTTATTGAATGAATCAATGAATTAATTAAATATGAAATCTCTTTTCCCGAGACCCCTCCCCATTTCAAACACCTCAGGGCCACACTTAACCTAACCAGGAACTAGTAAGCAAGAATAATTAGCTACACTAGGAACTACTGGATGACTGGAAGGATGAGCTCCTCCCTGAGGTGCACCTGGGCCTCTCTATCTCCTCAACCTCTAGCTTTTCTGCCTCTTGAAAAAAAATGCTTTGTTATGATTTTGTGTGCACTGAGTATTAAAAAGTATAGGATCAAAGACTTTGAGCTGGATAAGTTCTTTGGGATGATCTAATTCAACCCCCTTGTTTTATAGAGCAGGAAATAGAATGCCAAAAGATTTAAGGGGCTTACCCAAGGTTCCACAGGTGGTACGTGGCAGAGCCAGACTTCAAGCCAGGTACTCTTACCATTGTAGTCTTAGGACTATGAGAGTCAGAGGTAAGCTAGATAAGCAGAGCCCTTGGTTTTTGTGGATGTTTCTCTTTCCCACATGGAAAAAGGGGCTAAGTCTAACTAGACTTCTTTAGCTGTATCATTTGCAAATCTGACTTTGTTTGAATTTCATGATTGTGATGGACCAGCAAATTGTACTCCGATGCTACTACCAAAGAATTCAGAAGCATAAATATAGCAGAAAGATTGCTCATAAAATCCATTACCTAATAAATGAACTGTTTAGACAAGTTTACAATACAGGTTTGTTGGCTCTGGCTCTTGAGAAATCAAAGCAGCATTTAGAACTATTCATTCAGTATGCATTCATTAAATCAAACATCTAGTGGAAGGTGCTGTGGGAAACCAGTGGCATGTGAGAGTGGAAAAATGAGCCAGATTTGAATTCAGAAGACTTGGGTTCCACTCCAGGCTCGGGTACTTACTTGTCTGTGTGATTTGGGGCCAATCACCCGACTTCCTTGGCCTTGGTTTGTCATCTATAAAATGAGATGACTGGACTTAGAGCGGTGGTATCAAAGTCAAATAGGAAAGGAGGCCCCTAAACCATACCTAAAGATCCCTGTGGGAGGATGATTGACTTAGAAAACCATGCATTGGCATCATCCATGTTGTACTGTATTTTTATTTATTTTGTTAAATATTTCCCAATTTCATTTTAATCTGGTTTAGGCCACATTGGTAGTGTTGGGGTTGGGGTGTTTGACACCTCTGGGCTAGACCATAGGGTTTTAGTTCTAATGCTGAAAGGGACCTCAGAAGCCATCTACTCCAAAACCTTAATTTTACAATTGAGGAAACTGAGGCCCAGGAAAGGTAAGTGAATTGCCCAAGGTCCCACAGATTGTAAAGATCAGAATCAGGAAATGAACCTGACTCCTCTCACTCCAGATGTAGTGCTCTTTCCACTGTATATAGGAGTAGAATCATTGAAGAAAATTCATGGGCTACACCTTCAAACATTTAAAAACCAATTGTTTAAACTTTCTTCTACTAAACTTTCTAAACTTCAGCTATTAATAATTTTTAGAAAAGGAGGCTGAAAGAAAGCAAAACTATATCATGCAGTAAAGGCAGGATAGTAGGGAAAAGGAAAATGAGGTCATGGAATTTATCTGTGACATTTCACTGAAAGATGGAGAGGTGGTACAAAGAGTTCTGAACCTGTATTAAGGAAATTCAAATCCTGCCTCAGATATTTACTAGCTGTGTGACACTAAACAAGTCACTTAATTTCTGCCTAATTCAGTTTCCTCATATATAGAATGGGGATAGTAATACATGCAACTAGGTGGCACAGTGGATAGAATGCTGGGCCTAGAGTCAGAAAGACTCGTCTTCCTGAGTTCAAATCTAACTTCAGACACTTACTAGCTGTGTGACCCTGGACAAGTCACTTAACCCTATTTGCCTTAGTTTCCCCATCTGTAAAATGAGAAGGAAATCTCAAACCACTTCAGTATCTTTGCCAAGAAAACCCCAAATGATTTAGGGAGAGTCAGACATGACTGGAAAATGACTGAACAACACCTTCTAGAGTTCTTGAAAAGATCAAATGATATATTTATAAAGTGCTTTGCAAATCTTAAGGCACTATTTAAATACTAGCTGTTATTGTTGTTAATGGATTGTTGGAGAATTAATGTGGGGTTGGGGGAAAATAGTGAATAAGGGAGTCAGAAAACCTAAGCGAGTTCAAATGCTGGCTCTGCCAATTAATGGCTGTGTTACCTTATGTAACATGTTTAACCTCTCTGAGTTTGTTTCCACATCTGTGAAATAGGAATGATACCTCACAGTGGATTGGGAGGGTCAAAAAGAAATTATATACATATATACATATATATATATATATACACATACATACATAAACAGATTTTATACATAAAGATATAAATGCAAACTGCTATTATCTACTGAGTTCCATTTCATCAAATAACTTACATTTATTATGAATTTCTAGCTCTCATATCTGAATCAAAATCATTGAGTGCTTCCTGTCTGCATCCCTTGGGAAGATCCAAATGATGAGCAAACTTCCCCTCATTCTAGGTCTCTTCCTCTCATACTTTTTGTATCCACTTGTACCCTCAGAGACCTGGCTCCCTCAAGGTGTCAGTGCATTCTCATTAAACTGGACATACACACTCTACCTCCACTGGGAAGAGCCACGAATGCAGGATTGAAGTATTTGCAGTGTGGAATGAAGAATTTCTTATTGGTCCCCATTACGGGGCTGTGATGAAGATAATTGATGACTGAGCAAGATGAAGACTCCACCATTGGATTTAAATGGAGAAATATCTTCTGCTCTGTCTTTTTTCCCCTCTTATTGAATGTGTTTTGGAGGGACTCTGCTCTCCCATTGGCTTCTGAAAACGGAAGGAGAGGGGACTTCTCTACTGCTTCTCTTCTATAATGGCCATTACAGTGGCTATATGCACATGGCTGTCAGTACGTGTCCTTGCCTAGGCAAGCCTAACATTGGATTTCAAGTCCTTACCTGTCCTATTTGCTTTGCATTTCATTCCCTGAACATAGGTGACCAAACATTAATCCCAAGATGCATGTTTCTAGCCTCAATGGCTACCTTGTTGACTTGAGAGATAAGGAATTATGGAATCTATGTGTTTGCATGGCAGGAAGAGGTATTTTCTATAACTGCACTGTTTCTTGCAGAAGGGATAACCATTACAATGTTCAGGATCATGTTAGAATCTGAAAACCCAAACTGTGTCCCTTTTGTTCGGAAGATCTGGACTTTGAGGTACTGCTTAGGCAGTGTGACTGAGTTGAGATTGAATTCTGTTCGGTAGTTTTATAAATCTTTTGTGAGCCTTTACCTTCTGGAATAGCATAATAGAGATGTTGGGGAACACATGTTTTATTATCTGGTTATTGGACTTCCTTGCATTCTTTGAGTGTCTTGTGTATTTCTGTATCTATTTGTGGGCTACCATCAGTCCTTTGTGATAAGTTACTGTTTCACCAGTCTTTTGTGTTTTCAATATTTTGTTTGTGGTGGAGGAAGTAAGTAGCTGTTCTATAGGTGATATCCTGGGACACAGGGTAACTTTTGTAGACAGGACTGTGTTAACCCCTTTTGGAGAAGTCTCAGACATGAGCCAAGTCAAAGCTTCGTGTGTGGGAGATGTTCCTTGGAGTTCTATTCTGGGGTGAAAGAATAAGGAGCCAGAGAATGCAAGGAAAAGTTTGAATCTTCTATGGTTCAGGTCAGTTCCCCTGAGTCTGCATGAAGCAAAAACTGGATCCCCTTAGGGGAAAAAGGCTGCAGATAAGGGGGGCGGGCAGTTACAGTCCCTGTATAAGGGAAGACTTGTAAACAAATTGAAAACTTCAGGAAGCTGCTGAAGATTCTCACCTGTGGAGGACTCAGAGTGAGTTCTCCTGAAAAGTCAGGTTTTAGTAAGTAATGCTTTCTTTTCTAAAATATCTCTTCTCAGCTGGTTGCCAATGTTAAACATAATGTCTTAGACCTTGTTATACTTGTCAATTCAACATTTTATTTCTTTATTTCATGAACACATTTATAAGAACAGATAATTCTAATTATAAATGATCCCTAGGCACCATTTATTCAGTTCTAACTCAGTGCTTGCTGGCCACTGCTGAGCATACTATCAGTGGTGAGCAAATCTGTTTTTCTCTTAATCTACACACTAATTTGTATTTATTTTACTGGCCCTCTTAAAGTAATTAACTCGGAAAAAGCTACATTTCTTTGGTACGGACATGAGAAAATAAAAATCAAAATACTAAAGGAAGTAAGAGGTGTAAGATGATTCAGTTTTCTATAGCATCAAATATATTAATTTTTATTTCTCAAATAGTTATAGTCCCTTCTTCCTCTTACTTTGAACTACCAATCATAAAAAAAGCATTTACTAAGCCCTTACTGAGAGCCAGGCATTAGGATACAAAGAAAAAAATAAAGAGTCCATATCTTCAAGGAACTTACATGCTCTCCTAGAAGACAACATAGGCAGATAGAAGTATATACATGATATATACAAGATAAATGCTAGGTAATTTTGGAAATAGTACTTACTAGTATGTGGGAGATCAAGAAAGGCCTATGTAGGAGATAGTACTTAAGATGAGCTCTGAAAAAAACTAGGGATTCTAAGAAGCTGAGGTGAGGAGGGGGAACATGAACAGTCTGTGAAAAGGTCCAGAGATGGAAGATGGTGTATTATGTTTTTTTGGGTCCAGATATGGAAAATGGCATATTATGTGTGAAGAATAGCTTGGCTAGGCCAAAGAGTGGATAAAGGAGAATTAGGTTATTAATCAGATTGGAGAGTTAGGTTGGAGCCAGTTTGTGAAAGGTTTTAAATTACCAGAAGACTCTGTATTTGGTTGTTGGGAAATAGGGAGGTACTGAAGCAGGGGAGTGACATGGTCACTTTAGGAATGTCTCTTTGGCAGCTGTGTGAAGGATGGATTGACAAAGGAAAGAGATTTGAGACCAGTTAGAAGGCTAGTCCAATAATCCAGACAAGAGGTGATAAAGGGCCCTACTGGGGCAGTGGCTATGTTATTGAAGAAAAGGGAACTGATACTAAAGGTGCTGTGGAGAGAGATCATGGAGAATTCCAGTAGACAGTTGGTGATATAGAACTGAAGCTCAAAAGAAGGTGCAAGGCTCGGATAAATATGGGATATGGAAATCACCTGCAAAGAGGTAATAATTGAACCCTTAGGAGCTGATGAGGTCACAAAGAGAGAGTATAATGAGAAAAGAAAGGAGGGCCTAGGGTAGAACCTCTGAGTTTACCCACAGTCTGGGGCAGGATGTAGATAATGATCCTGCAGAGGAGACTGAGAAGGAGAAAGCAGAGAGGTAAGAGGAATCCCAAGAGAGATTGGTGCCATGACAACTGAGGAAAAAGGAGAAGAGTACCCAGAAGAACTGAGAAAGGAGAGAGTACCCAGAAGGATAGAGGGTAGTCAACATTGTCAGTGCTTCAGAAGGGTCAAGAATGATCGGGATTTAGAAATGGCTGATTGATTTGGCAATTAAGAGATCACTGGTAACTTTAGGGAGAGCAGTTTTAGTTGAAGGATGAAGTTGGAAGCCTGGTGGCAGAAGGACTAAAAGTGATTCAGAATAGGAATGGAGGTAGATAGTGTAGCCAGCTTTTTCTAAAATTTTGATTGTGAAAGGAACGAGAAATACAGCGTAGGCTAATAGTTTGAGGGGGGGCAGCTATGTGACACAGTGGATAGAGTGCCAGGCCTGGAGTTAGGAAGACTCATCTTCCTGAGTTCAAATAGGGTCTCAGACACTTAGTAGTTGTGTGACCCTGGACAAGTCACTTAACCCTGTTTGCCTCAGTTTCCTCATCTATAAAATGAGCTGGAGAAAGAAATGGTAAACCACCCCAGTATCTTTGCTAAGTTAAGAAAACCCCAAATGGGGTCCCGAAGAGTCGGACATGACTGAAATGAATGAAAAAATAGCTTGAGGACAATAACAAAGACACTAAAATATGTTAAATTACTAAATTATTTCAAAATATACTCAATTGTATAATTTTAATACATTGACATCATTATTATTTATTCAAAACATTTATAAGTGTCCTCTATGTGCCATTAGGCACACTGTGGACATAAAGATTGTACTAGGCTCTGGGAATATAGACAAAAGAAATGGAATAGTTGTTGCCTGAAAGGGACTTAGGTTTTATTGATTATCATCTAATGCAAGGGACTGACTGAAAAATAAAAGCCTCTTCGTAAAATGTTTTGTTAATTGGGCAGCTAGGTGGTATAGTGAATAGAACTCCGGTCCTGGAGTCAGGAGGATCTGAGTTCAAATCTGGCCTCAGACACTTGACACTTACTAGCTGTGTGACCTTGGGCAAGTCACTTAACACTGATTTCCTCGTCAAAAAAAATGTTTTATTAATGTCCATTGAGTGGGAGTATCATGTTGTGAATAGATGGCAAATCTTGGGATCCAGAAGACCCTCAAGATCTGTTTATGGTTAGCTCAAGTCCTTCTCCTGAGATGTACCCAGCTGTGTGTGACCATAAGCAAATCCCACCTTTTCAGCATCCCAGGCAGCTCTCTTTTGATGATGAGTTGTAAAATATGGTACAGAATTGCACAGGGTCATATGACCAGTGTGCATTAGAAGTGAGACTTAAATCTGGGTCTTCCTGAGTCTGAAATCAGCTCGCAGATTATGTCAAGCTGCCTCTCCCTATACATCTTTTGAAAAGACCGTAGGGTTAGAGTTGGAAAGACACCTCAGAGGACATCTAGTCCAACCCTCTCATTTTACAGATGAGGAAATTGAGGATCAAGGAGGATGAATGACAGGGTCTGCTTTTCCCCTAACCGAAATGATAAAGTAAGTAAAACTTGTCTTTGACCCAGTTCAGATCTCCTTTCAAGACCTTTCCTTTCTAATTTGTTTTTTCCTTCTTTCTTTACCAAGGCCCTGTTCATTCCCATGATAAATGTAATAGCTGACTAATAATGTAGCAACTAATAATTATTTAGGTTATTATTGTAAAGCACATTGCAAATTACAGCTTGCAAGTTGGGGCATAGAATTTAGAGCTGGAAGGGACCTCAGAGGTGATTTAGAATCTACTCCTTCATTTTATAGATGAGGAAACTGAAGTCCAAGGAAGTTAAAGTATTTGTCCAAGTCCATAGAGGTAGTCACCAAGTGGCAGCTTAAGGGGTTTGGACTGCTCTACCTTCCTTCCGTCATTTTTGGTTATGGTGCCCAAGGTGCAGATTATAGCTGACATTTCTACAACATTTTAAAGTTTATAAAATCTTTTACATTAATTATCTGATTATGTAAATTAAATATAAATTATCTGATAGGCTTTTTGTGAGTTAGCTCCATTTCACAGATGAAGAAACAGATCCAGCAGTTAAGTGACTTGTCTAGGGACACACATCACAAAAAGCATCAGAGGCAATGTTTGGGCCCAGGTCCTTCCTGCCTCCAAATCAGACATGTTTTCCATCATACCTTTCTTCCTTTAAAATTTGTTGGTTTAGTAGTATATTAGCATGAAAGCTTGTATTAATAGAATTATTTCTAATTACACAATTAATAATAAATATATTAATTAATATAGTTAGTAATTATTATTAATAATCATCAATTGAATGTAAACAGAAAACCTGTATTCTACTTTCTTTGCCATTTACATTAAGCTCTTCAGCCAGTGTTTGCCTTGGCTTGTTTTTTTAGTTCTCACTATATTCAATTTAGAATAATATTTTATGATATAGCCCAATATCTAAGGAAAACACTGGTTCCTCTTAATTACTTCTATAAAAAGTAATTGCATTTACAAAAGATTTTTTCCAGCTGAGACAATTGGAGTAAGAGAACGGTGTTCTTTAAATCTATAGAATTACCACTAGATGGCAGTGCAGCTAATGGTTTTCCTCCAACATAAACTTTATAGCTCATAGGATCAATCATAGATTTAGAGCCACATGGAAAGAACCCCAGAGGCCAGTTCAACCTCCTCTTTTTTTTTTCAACCTCCTATTTTTACACTTGAGGAAACCGAGGGCCCTGGTGATTAACTGACATATTCAAAGTCATAAAAGTAATAAACTTCTGAGGTATAATTTGAATTCAGGTTCTATAACTCCAGAGCCAATCTTCTTTCCAATATATCACACAACCCCGGGTAATTTAGGGGTGGGTTTTGCAGAAAGATAATCAATTATGTTTTGGGCATGTTGAGTTTCAGATGTCTACTGATTGTCTAGGTAAAGTTTTCCAGTGTAGTGTTGGCAATGTGAGACTAAAGTCGGGGAAAGAGATGAGGGCTGCAAATACAGATCTGGGAGCATCATCTACATAGAGTTGATAATTGAACCCACGGGAGCTGATGAGGTCACAAAGAGGGGAAGTATAGAGAGAGAAAAGAAGAGGCCCCAGGACACAGCCTTGGGTTATAATTAGGGGCAGGGCCTGGGTGATGGTCCAGCAAAGCAGATTGAGAAGGAGCAACCAGACAGGTAGGAGAATGGAAGTAGTGTCAGGAAAAGCCAGCAAGGAGAGTTCATATAGGAGTAAAGGATATCGGATGCTTGCAGAATGGTCCAGAAGAATGATGATTTATAAAGGACAATTCATTATGTTTTGCAGTTATAGAAATGTGAGATATTATTAGGAGATAGGCACTAGACTTATTATTTCATTGGTTTGGGAAATTTCTGCTTGTTGAAACTAACTCTACCCATACAGATCAGCCTTTTCTCTGAAACTTGTAGTCTCAGAGTAAGGGTCCTTAACTTGGAGTCCATAGACTCCTAAGGGGTTTATGGATATATTTTGAAGGATCTATGAACTTAGGTGGAAAAAAAAATTACATTTGAATTTTCACTAACCTCCAGGGGAGTAGTTGTTTAACAACCATCTCTCTGAAACTGCATGATACACTTTAAAATTTAATCTGCATTAGTAACATTTTCCCCACAATTTTCTTAAATTTAGATAATCAATAAAACAATAAATCAAACTCCAATTTTTAACATTTGTAGATTTCTGTAGTGTAAATGCTCACACTGAAAATTTAACAATCTGCTCTCAGGAGCCCAGATAAACTGGCTCCAACACACCCCCGCAAACTTTAATGGAAATTTAGCATAAACTTTAAATATTAATTAAAAAAAATATTCTGAGAAAGGGCCCATAGCCTTCATCAGATTGCCAAAGGGGTCTAGAACACAAAAAGGTAGGATACCCTTGTTTTTGAGAGTTGTCTAGAGCGCTGAGAGATTAAATGTTAAGCCTAGGGTTACATAGCCAGTATATATCAAAGGTTGGATTTGAACCCAGCTTTTATCCCTGATATGTCACAATCCCTCTTGAGCTACTGTTGTTGCCAGTAGCCACCACCACCACCACTACTACTATTACTACTACTACTGCTACTACTACGACTACTACTACTACTACCACCACCACCACTACATTATTACTATTACTACTATGATTATTATTGTTTTGGGGCCTGGATAACTGAAGCTGTGGGAGGCCCTGGTAACCAGTGAGTAGCTGATTATAGACTTATAGTCTTCTTCCCTCCTTGAGGGTGTATGTAGAACGTAGTGTGGGCGCCTCCAGAAGCATTGCCTCCTTTCTAAATAAAAACTATCTAGAGTCTTCTCTTTGAGAGAAAGTGTGTCTTGTGTGGGTATGTGAGAAGATTAACAGTCTATTCAGTATTGTGTCAAGCTCATGTAGTGATCCTAGGGCAATGCTGGCATTAGAACAGATTGTGGACAGGTACCATAGGAAAAATGTGAGGTCTGGAATCTGAAGACCTGATTATAAATCCTCATCGGCCTCATCTGTTAAATGGGGGGAAATTTGCCAAGAGGAACTGGATTAGATAATGTCTTGGTCCATTCTAGCATTATGTTCTTGTATGGTCCATGTTACCTCAGGAAGATGGGCAGAAAATCAAGTCAGAATCATAGGAATTTTGGGTCTGGGAAGGACCTAGAATATAAAAAGCTAGAAGTAGCTGGGTGGCACAGCAAATAGAATCTTAGACCTGGAGTCAGGAAGACCTGAGTTCAAATCCTGCCTCAGACACTTACTAGCTATGTGATCCTGGGCAAGTCACTTAACTTGTGTCTGTCTCAGTTTCCTCATCTGTAAAATGGGGATAATAATAGCACCTACTTCCCAGGGTTGTTGTAAGGATCAAATGAGATAACTTTTGTAAAGTGTTTTGCAAACCTCAAAGTGCTCTATAGATACTAGCTGTTATTATTCTTGTAGCCCATCGCCCCAGTTGGTAAGCTGCCTATGTGCTTGTTAAATTGAAGGAAACTGAAAGTTGTTCTTTCCTCCACTCCACAAGAGATGAGATAATATTTGTAAAGAGCTTTACAAACTTTAAAGTTCTATATAAATGGTAGCTATTATTGTTATTATTTAACCCAACCCTCTCATCTGACAGATGAGAAAACTAAGTCCCAGAGAGGAAAAATAATTTGGCTGGAATAATGAAACAAGTTATTGGTAGAAATATAAAGCTAGAAATCATATCACTTGACTTGTAGGTGGGTATTCTTTTGCTTCCACTTAAGTACTGAAGAAAAGTCCTAACATAAGGTAGTGACAAGAACAGACAAAGAAAACAGCATTTTTTAGAAAAGGAAAAGGGAAAGTAGTAAAATCATCAGAGGGTCCAGGGAATGGGTTAATCCCTTAAAACAGAAAAGAAATGATTGGCTTGAGTTGGCGGATACAATTGGAGCAATTAGAACAATTAAGAGGAAATATTCCACCCCTCTCCCCAAAGGAATTCACTATCAAAATTAAATGCAATAAATGGGCTTTTTAAAGGAACCTGGGTGTCTAATTTTCTGACAGATAATAACATTGTCAGAGGAAGATAATAGTAGACCTATTGAAGATCATATCTTGGAGTCTAAAAGTCCATTTAGTCCTTAAGGCTGAACTAATGGGAAATTTAGATTTATTCCAAGGGGTCAAGGTATTAAAAAGAAAGTTGACAAACAAGAATCTTGAAAACAGAGGAGGCTGATTTCAACTGCTTACTAGAAACTAATCCTTCTAAGGGCAGAACTAACTAAAGAGTGAGGCTACAAGTCATGTTTCAATAGTACTTTAAGATTTACAAAGCTCTTTCCTCAAAAAAACCCTGTGAGGAAGGTTGTTTTTGTTGTTGTTCAATTGTGTCCAACTCTTTGTGACCCCATTTGGGATTTCCTTGGCAAAGATACTGGAATGATTTGCCATTTCCTTTTCCAACTAATTTTACAGATGAAGAAACTGAGGCAAATTGGATTAAGTGACTTGCCCAAGGCCATGTAGCTAGTAAGTGTCTGAATTTGAATTTGAACGCAGGTCTTTCTGACTCCAGGACTGGTACTCTAACCATTATGCCATCTAGCTGCCTTCACGAAGAAAATAGAAAAGAGACTGTTATCATCCCCATCCTTCAAATTAGGACAAGGAAGACCAGAGAGAGAAAGTTAACTTATCCAAGATCATACAGCTAGTATCAGAACTCCCTTTGTCAATCTGGTGAAATCTATAGACCCCTCCTCAGAATAATATTTTTAAATGCACAAATTAAAATAGAAACTAATTTCATTGAAATAGTTATAAAAATATATTAAAAATAAATTTACAGGCCCCTCAGGTAAAAAAAAACTTGCTTTGATAATAATAATTATTATTGTAACTATTATTATTATAGCTAGCCAGACACTGTTGTTAATCACTTTGCAAATATTATCTTACTTAGTCCTCAGAAAACAACTCTGGGAGGTTGGTGCTATTATTGTCCCCATTTTATAGTTGAGGAAACTGAGGCAAACAGAGTTTAAGTGACTTGCCTATAGCCACATAGCTAGAAAGTATCTAAAGCCAGATTTGAACTCATACTCATAACTAGTGCTTGCTCCACTGTGCCACCCAAAAACTCACAATTAAGTATCTATGGGCTACTGAAGCTGCCTCCACCAGAAACTATGGAGTACATTCAAGGAAGGATCTTCAGGAATACAGTATAAACCCAAAGAATCTCTTTTGGTCTGCAGCCATCCTTGAGTGTTAAACAGGGAGATTCATTAACAGGCCATAGAAGTTCAGGGGTGAGGTGATTAGAGCCTGAATTTGGAGCAGCCATATAAGTATTGTTTGTCGTTATTATTGAAGAGGACCAATAATATCAAGAGGGTGATGTCTTGACTTGCAAGTGAGTTGGGTTTAAGCGAGGCAGAGATGTGCAAAATCGTCAACCTTACACTCTCCTCCAAAGTCATCGGGCTCCAGTGGCAAGACAGAGGTCAGGACAACTGGTGATGGCCCCGGTTGTAGTGGAAGACCTTGGCCTTTTTAAGCTGAGGTCTTTCCCATGTCTCAGTTATGAGTGTAGAGAAGAGATGGTTGCAAAATATACTGTGGAGATAGAAATGACAAGATTTGACTACCTGTTGAATGTGTGGGATGAGGGAGAGTGAAGAGTCAAGATTAATACCAAGACTGCTTTTCCAGTAGCAATTTTGAATGCAAACGTGTATATTATATATACATTTAATGTATAGTGTGCAGGCACTGTGCTAAGCACTGGGGATACAAATAGAGAAGGGTGATCTAGTCCCCACCCTCAAGGAGCTTATATTTTAACAAGAGAAAGAGGTGTGGTAGCCAGACAAAGGGGCAGTTAGTTGATATGTTCTCACCAGAACCAACTGATTTGCTTACTATGTCCTGACCAAAAAGTAGAAAATGGGGAGGACATTGATTGAGGTGGAGGTGGGTAATGAGGCAGAGGGAAAGTAGCAGACATGGCCTGAGTGGGATAGATGGATGGGATGAGAATCTGAAAGTCCCATCTAAGTGTATGGAACCATTTAGATACAGTGTGGTAGGTAAGTTTGCATTCACTCTGTCCTCAATCAAGACAGCTCCTTAAGGTCAAGGACTTTCCCAGTACCTAACACAGGGCCTGGTACAGAGTAGGTGCTTAATAAGTATTGAATGCATAAACCCTAGACGGAACCACCCTAGAGAAATTTGGAACTTCTGACTCCTGCTCAGACACTTAACCCACTCTTCTTAGGTTGATGACAGTTTCTGCCAGGGTTGATGATAGCTTGCCAAATATTATAGATTCTGTCACTACCGCTTCTGGGCCCCTTGCCAAAGAAGGAAACCTGTAATTTCTGTGAGAGTCTGTGTTCATCACCTAGTGTGTGAGTCACCCACTATTTGACACCCCATGCCCCACCTTCCTCATTCCCCTGCTACTAGAATCATTCCCAAGGAATACCAGTCCATCAAGATACAGCTGTGTATGCCCACATGTGTGTGCCTGCTTGACTTTGTGTAGTACTTTTGTCTGGACAGCTCAGATCAGACCAGGAACCTGCCTTTAGAGCAGGAGGGATGGCTTCAAGAAACAAGATTTCTGGTTGTTCACTCCAAACAAGAGATGATAAGAGGTGAAGGGGAAGGAAGCAACTGACTGCTGAAATTTTCTGTCTTTTCCCAGACTGTGAGTAGCATCCCTTTACTTTTCTTGCCTCAGTGCCTTTTTTGGATAAAAATGGGTACAAGGAGAACCTAATTATGTGATACCACTATGGTACAACTTTGAGAAATTGATATTTAATTATATGCATAAAATCGTATTTGTCCACAAACATTAACAGAGAATTGGAACACTTTGAAGCAACTTCTAAGGACTGATCAAGAGCATCCTTTATGATCCTCTGTCCCTCCCCTCCCTCATTAGAACTCAAGAGTTCTATTGCCTCGTTTTCTTTTCTTTCATCTTGTGTCACACCACCTCCCAATTTCAGAGAATTGAGGCCATGGAAGGATGTGAGATATTTTTGATGACCACCAAGTGACAAAGTGCAAATTGAGAAGATAATCAGCCTGGTTTGTTACTTTGCTCCAAATAGGCCACCAAAGGGTGTAACTTCTCCCCTCCACAATCTTAGCTCATTATCAGAGAATCATAAGGCTAAAAGACACATTGAGAAGTGATGGGATATTGACAGATTAACCTTTGGACAAGATTACACAAACCACCCCAAATAGAATAGATGAAAATATCTCTCTCTCTCTCTCTCTCTCACATTCTCTCTCTCTCTCTCTCTCTCCTCCTCATCTTCCCTCTCCCCTCTCCATTCTCCCTTTTAAAGATCATCAGGGTAGCAAGTCCGCATTGCTCCTTAGTAGCCTGTGGTCCTTCCAATCCTTGTTTTCAGGAAATCTTTCCTCTATTCAGATTTTCCCCCAAAAAGAAGTTGGGACCTAATTGATAGGACCAGAAATCTAGAACAGCGAGCCATCAGTCTAATGTTCTCATTTTGCAGATGAGGAAAACGAGGCCTAGAGAAGTAATGGATTTACCCAAAGTCCCACAGATAGTTAATACCATAGACCTCCTTTTCCCTTGGTTTATAAACCTAGCTTCACATTCTATTTATTTTAGAAGAATCTAACTTAGAGGCAGTGTGGTGTACTGGGGTAGAACTCTGGATTCTACCCAGTTAAGAGATCTGGGTCCTGGTTTTGGGTCTAGTCTAGTTCCAGCCTGTCATGAATTAATTGTGTGATGTGCAACAAATCACTTAAGTGATGTAGGTGAGCTTAAGTTTCCTCACCTGTAAAGTGAGGGGCTTAGAAGGGATTCTAAGGCCCCTGCTAGCACTATCATTCTATGAGTCTATATCTCAGGTTAATTTCACTTAATAAATCCCTTAAACTCTTGTTTGCACCTGAATACATAGAAGTTCAAGCATAACCCTGCCTTTGTTCAAAGTATCGTGTTGTCAGACTTTTGTAGCCTTTCCATTTCAGACGGCTAGCCTCTTTGTCAAGCCGAGCTGCTGTCCAGTGGTGTAATGATATACCTCCTTACTTCTCTTACAGTAAATGTTTAGATTAAGGGAAAGATAAAATTTTCTAGGGTCAAAGATTTGGAGCTAGAAGTGACCTTAGAGGTCATTGAGTCCAACCTCTCATTTTATGGATGGAGAAAACGAAGCACAGAGATTAAAGGACTTGCTCAGAATCTCATCTTTTTAGCTTTTGTTTTCTTTTAGTTTATAGAAGGCCAATGTAGGTATTTTTCAGTGGAATATATCCAAACATATTAAAATGTAGGTTTGGAAGGTTGCCAAGTTTTCCATTTCAGACCAACTTGAGCCAAAAGTCTTCTTCATCAATTGCTTGTTATATCCACACTCTCTGTCTTTCTAAATAATTATATTACTGAGCCAGGGGTGGGGAGCCTGTGGCCTCGAGGCCACATGTGGCCTTCTAGGTCCTTGGCTATGGCCTTTTCACTGAGTCCAAATCCTTTTATTAAGGAGATTTGGTCTGTGAAGTTTGGATTTGGTCAAAGGGCCATACTTGAGGACCTAGAAGGCCACATGTGGCCTTGAGGCCACAAGTTCCCCACCCCTGTGGGACTGTACCTTACTTTTGGCACAGTTTGTAATTGTACCTTTGTGCACTTATCACATTCTGCCTTGTGTCGTAATTATTTATGTCATTTTATCCATTAGATTATGAGCTTCTTATAGGCAGAATCTTTATCATAGCTCACCTTAGTATCCCTAGTAGTCAAGGCAGTTAGTGTTTATTGAACTCAGTTTTATTATCCTCCATGAAGCAAGCAACATTTCTAGAAGTTATACTTTTTTTATTCTCTCTTTCTCTCTTTTTCTTTTACATTTTAGTAATTCCTCATCACTTCTACCCATTGAATCCTCCCCTGCAACAAAGAAATAGTTACACAATACTCAATCAACAAATGACCTTATCTGACAGCATATGTATCAATCCCACCTTAAAGCTCTCTACCTTTTAGCTGGAAAGAGACAATCATCCATCCATTATCTGTTGTTTGAGACCAAGATTGGGCAACACAATTAATGTGAATTTGATAGCCTTTTAGTTCTGTTTTTATTTTCATTATTGCTGTCATTATGTATATAGTCTTGGTTTTGTTTTCTTCATTCTGCATTGATACCTATAAGTTTTTCTGTGTTTATCTGAATTCTTATATTCATTATTTCTTATGGGGTAATAATATTCCATTACATTAATTTACCGCAATTTATTCATCCATTCATCAATAGATGAAGTCCTATTTTGTTTACACTTTGCTTTTTAATGAGGCATAAAGAGTTGGAAATCCAGTGCCTTCCCTGGTCACAAATATAGAATATGTTCCAAAAAACTAAATTAGTGGCATCAAGTGTGGTGATACTGAAGGCTATCATTGCTTATGGTGCCCATTTCTCAAGTGGTGACTACTTCAAAAGAATGCAACAATGAGAACATTGTTCTTGATTAAACCAGAAATATATCTATTGCTTAAAGCAAATATAGTGTCATCATAAACCTATCTTGTAGTAGGTTGGGTTTCCATACTTGATTGATATCAAGCCATAATTTATCATCTGTTTGTGTGAAAGGCCAAAAAAGACCCTAGTCATTCCATTTCAGTTTAAAAACAAACAAAAAACCAGAGACAGTATTTAGGAATGTCAGCATATAATATAAGTCACTCTGCCCCACCTCTCCAAAGGTCCCACAACTATAGCCGTCTCTCAGAAACTGTGATTATGGAATCACAGGCTATAGATCTGGAGAAGACCTTGGATATCACCAGACCCCTGATTTTACAGATGAGGAATCTAAGCCCATTTTCACCTGAGTAAAAATAGTGGCAGCAGGGCTGTGTGTGTGTGTGTGTGTGTGTGTGTGTGTGTGTGTGTGTTTATGGAAGGGAGGTGCCTTATACAAGATGACTTATACATAATTAGTGATACTATTAGGGATGACTTTGCCCATACATTTTAAGGGTGGTATAGTGGATAGAATGATAAACCTGGAGTCAAGAAGATCTGAGTTCAAATCTAGACACAGACATTTACTACGTGACTCCGAGCAAGTCACCTAACCTTTGGGGCTTTAGTTTCCTTATGTGAAAAATGGGGATAATAAAATTGGGGGAAAACCCCCTAAACCTTCCAGGGTTGTTATAACAAGTGAGATAATAATTGTAAAGTATTAAGCATGATGCCTGGCACTATTATTATTAAAATGCTTTGCAAACCTTAAAGCACTATATAAATGCTAACTATCATCAACATTATTATTCTGGTAACCCATGGACCTAGTGGATAGCTGCCTATGAGCCTGTATTAACTAATCTGAAGGAAATTGAAAGGTCCTCTTCCTTCCCTTCAACCGAGGCATCTTCACCACTAGCCTGTGGTGGTGCCTGAAATTCCTAGAATCTGATTTTAAAGGATTTTTTTTTAAATGGAATGTAAGAGGATTAAAGTTAAGGTATCACCTTAACACTTAAACAGTCTATTTCTGATCATCCTTTCCCTCTCATTGTCTCCTAGAAGACTGTAAAATCTTAAAGGTTGCCATTTATAAGGTAGATGTCTGGGCCCTTCTTTGGGAGAATGGGAGAGACAGTCTTCTCGTCAGCTCCAATAAGGCACTTGCTTGCAAGTCCCCCATTAGTCCTGGGTAAGGAGGGAAGGAGGGTTTGGTTGAAGCAGCTGCTCTAGGTCAAGCCAGGATGAAGGGTTCCCCAATACTTCCTTAGCTCTGTATCTCCTTCTGAGTCTTGAAGGGCAAGTTGCTCAATCCTTAGGGGATGTTTCTATGGGCTAATGCAATGATAAAATAGGGGGTTCTGAGCCTGGGGTGAGGGGGTCTCCAAAAGATACCAATTTTTTATCTTTAATTGCCTTTTTCTAAAGTGTATTCCAGTTCCACCTGTCCTTGCATGCCAGAATGCCATCTGTCTTTGAAACCATCAGCTTGAAACTTGGCTGGGGTGACCTGCTTTAATGCAAAACAGCTAGCTAGAATTTCTGACTCAAAAGCCAGAGGTGGTGTACCAGGAAGAAACCACAACTTTGAATATGGTGGGGTTGTCCTTGTTTGCTTCGTCACTTGGTCTCCCTGATTGCAACATGGATACTTCCCTCTTTTCACTGTGTTCCTTGCCTGACTGCTCAGAGAAAAATAGGAATTTGCTACTTAGACTCACAGAAATCTCAGCTTTGGGAGGGATCCCAGGAGGTATCTACTATGTTTTATAACTGACCAAGAATTGCCTCTATGATATCGTAGAAAAGTAATCATTCAACCCATTTTCCACTTGAAGACCTCTGTTTTTGGATAGTTCTACTTATTAATTTTGTTGTAATTAAATTTTATTTTTTAAATCAACAAAATCTGCCTTCTCTTCCTCCCACTTCCCTACTTCCAAACCTTACTGAGAAAACAAGAAAACAAAGTCCCCATTACAAACAAGTATGGAGGAGCAAAACAAATTCTTGCATGGCCAAATGGCCAAAAAAAAAAAAAAAAGTTTCAGTCTACACTCTAAATCTGTCAGCTCTGTCTCTGGAAGTGGATGACATTTTTCTTCATGAGTCCTCTGGAATTTTGATTGGTTATTGGTTTGATCAGAGTTACTAAGTCTTTCAAAGATGTTTGTCTTTATATTATTTTATTGTATTAATTTTTTATTGGTCCTGCTCACTTTATTCTGCTTCAGTTCATACAAATCATCCTAGGTTTGACTGAAGCTATCCCCTTCATATTTCTAATAGCACAATATTATTCTATCACATTTATATATCATAGCTTGTTCAGCCATTCCTTAATTGATGAGTACACCCTCAATTTTCAATTCTTTGCCATCACAAAAAAGCAACTATAAATTTTTTTTTGTACATTTGGGTCCTTTTACTTTGATCTTTTTCAGTTATAGAACTAGTATGATATCACTAGGTGAAAGAATATGCACATGTAGTAGCTTATTGGGTGGGCACAGTTCCAACATGCTCTCCAGAATGGTTAGACCACTTCACTTTTACTAACAATACATTAATGTTCCTGTTTTCCCACAGCTTCTCTAACATTTCTCATTTTCCTTCTTCATCAGCTTTGCCAATCTGACAGGTATGAGGTGGAATCTCAGCCTTGTTTTCTTTTGCATCAATCTAATTCTTGTGATTTAGAACAAATATAAGGAAGGACCACTAAACCATACATAAAAATCTTTGTAGGCTGCATATTGATTTAGAAAACCACAGAGCAACATTGTCTATGTTTTATTGCATTTTTATTTATTTTGTTAAATGTTTTCTAATTACATTTTAATCTGGTTCTAGCTGTGGAGAACTGAATGCTGCCTGTAGGTTTCATGTTTGATACCTCTGATTTAAATAATTTTTTCGTATGGCTGTTGATAGTTTGGATTTCTTCCTCTGAAGATAGCTGGTTCATTTATATCCTTTGACTACATATGGATTGGACAGATAGTTTTAGTTGTTAAGAAATTTTTCTATTATCCATACCCTTTGACCAAGGAATACCACTCCTAGGTCTATAATTCAAAGAGATAAAAAACAAATGAGAAAAGGCCCTATATGTACAAAAATATTTATGATAGCTCTTTTATTGGTGACAAAGAATTGAAACTGATGGAAATGTCCATCATTTGGGGAATGGCTGAACAAGCTGTTGTATATGATTATGATGGAATACTATTGTGCTATAAGAAATGACAAGCAGGATGCTCTCAGAAAAAACTGGAAAACTGATGCAAAGTGAAATGAACAGAACCAGGAGAACATTGTACACAATAACAGCAATGTTGTATGATGAGGTACTGTGAAAAACTTAGCAATTCTCAGCAATACAATGAACCAAGACAATTCTGAAGGACTTATGATGAAAGGTGCAGTCCATCTCCAGAGAAAGAAATGGTAGATCTTGAATGCAGATTGAAGATATTTTTCCTTTACTTTATTTTTCTTGGTATTTTTTTTGTCTGCATTTTCTTTCACAGCATGACTTACATGGAAATGTGTTTTGCATGACTACATGTGTATATCTTGTGTCAAATTACTTGCCTTCTCAATGGGGGAAGGAGGTGAGAGAGGGAGAGAATTTGGAACTCATAATTTAAAAAATGTTTAAATTGTTTTTATGTGTAATTGGGGAAAACAAAATATTAAATTAAAAAAAAGAAAATTTTTTTATATCAAGTTGAAGTCTACCTCTCCACAACTTCCACCCATTGTGCCCAGTTCTACTCTTTGGAGATAATCAAAATAATTCTGATCCTTCTTTGGTATAACAACTTTTCAGATATTTGAAGATGGCTATCATCCCTTCTGCAATTCTTTACTATTTCTTCAACCAGTTATCACAAAGGAAGGTTCCTAGTTCCCTTGCCCTTCCGGTTGCACCCCTTGGGTGGCTCTGCAGCTTGTTGATACTCTTCCTACAATGTGTTGCCCAGAACTCAAGGCATTATCCCATATGCGGCCTGACCAGGACAGAATGTGTGATCACAGCTACTTGTGTGATTTTGGACAAATCATTTCAACTCTTTGGGTCTTGGTTTTCTCCCCTGTAAAATGAGAGGGTTGGAGTAGATGATCCCTAATATCCTTTCTAGCTCCAAGTTCTGTCATCTTATGATTAGGGCACTATGAACTATAGAAACATGAAGATATTTGCCTTTTTGAAGTCTAGCTTAAATGGCACTCCCTGCCATAAAACTATTTCTGATCTTCCTAGCTGGACATAATGTTTCCCTCTTCAAATTTTTCAAAGCACTTTTATCTGGATCTCTCCTTTGAAATGATGACATTCTGTTATGTGATTATAGTTATCTTTATACGTCTCTTATGTTCCCTATTAGAATGTAAGCTCCTTGAAGGCAAAAGACTAGGCCTTATTTCATCTTTATCTTCTCAGTAGCTGGTATAGTGTCTTGGAGACAATAATCACTTAATAAATTATTAGATAATTTTTACAAAGTCTTCAATGCTTCATCATGACATGGAGGTGGCATTAGTTTCTTGAAATCTACTTGGAACAGGCAATTTTTGGCAGATTCTACCATGCAATCCTGTTGCTGACAAACTCTCTCTGATTTTTTTTGAGATCAACCTAGTGGGTGAAGACAGGGACATCACCACTGTGTCACTCAGTGATGCATTCTTTGGCCATGACAACGCAAGAAAAGAAAGACAAATTTTAATTGGCTCTTAGCCCTATGTAGGGACAGCTAAGTAGCACAGTGGATAAAATGCTAGGCCTGGAAGACTCATCTTAGCAAATTCAAATTTGGCCTTACTTACTAGCTTACACTTACTACACTTACTAGCTGTGTGACCCTGGGCAAGTCACTTAATCCTGTTTGCCTCAGTTCCTCATCTATAAAATGAACTGCAGAAGAAGATGGCAAACCACTCCAATTATCTTTTCCCAAAAAAACCGCAAATGGAATCATGAAGAATTGGACATGACTGAAATGACTGAACAACAAGCCCTTTGTAGCCCCTTTAAGCTTTTGAGGTCCCAGGGACTGAGTGGTAGAAAAGGGAGCACAAGGTACTAAGGATCATGCTTTTTAAAGTCACATTTAAGAATAAATTTAACCACTGGTTCTCTAAATGCAAGATGTCCAACGATCAAAGAACTGATAAGGCTGGAGGAACTGACGTTCAGGTTGACATTCTTACCATAACTGAAATTAGAAAACATGAAGAGGTTTCAGGTGAATGGAAGGATGACTCATGGGATCTCTGTGGAGCAAAAGTGGATAAAGGTGTTCGTAGAGTTAGTTGGTAGAGTAGGTAGAGTTGGGTGACCAAAGGCAGCAAGAAACATCAGTTCATGGTCTATTTAGTCATTTTGTTGTGCTTATGATGGGTGTAAGTACAAACATAATTGGAGTTTATGTGTCAATCAGTAACTATTTCAGAGGATAAAGAAATAGAGAAATTCCATGAAGAACATGACAGGATCCCTCAAACAATATCATGTATACCTATTTCTTGATACTCTGCTATTTCAGTGCTAAACTAGGTACAGAGGTCAATAGTGAAAAATATATTGGAAAATGTGGTTTGGGACTAAGAAATGAAAGAGGCCAAATGCTCTTAGGTTTCATGGATACTTCACATCTGTATAACATGAATGCTTTCTTTAAGAAGAGAATCTGAAAGCACTGGAAATGAGAAATACTGAAGAACATCACAAAAAATGAAATTGACCACATCTTAACAGATAAGAAACTCCTGGTTACTGAGGCAGGCGTCATTTTTGAATCAGTTGTCTATGTGCAGACACACTATTGATTGCTTAGAGTCAAAGTTGACTATATACCATATTTGAAGAAAGGATGAAGGAAAGAATATTTGGTGTGCTATTTTAAGTCCATTGCAGTTAATTTAAATAAATTACTGACTGAAAAATGGGAAGTGGATGCAAGTAAAAACATTGATTCTGATTATCACCATTTCTTAGAGAAGTTTAACTAATGGAAAACAGTCACCACAATGAGGATACCCCAAAAGCCTATAAACAAGCACTTGATCTCCTTGCAAAAGGAAAAGGCATGGCAAACAAGAGCAACACTGGTTCAAAAGATAAGCTTGTTTTCCAATTATTATGGAGGATGGTCATAAATCATAAATAATATTACCTCTTAAAATAGTGAAGAGTGGTGAAGATGAAAGCAAAAATGCAGAAAGTTGGGTGTGTGATCCCAAGCTGGATCATCTCAAGAGTATTTTTAATATCAAATTAAATTTTTATATTATTCACAAAATATCACACAGTGTAATTTATAATCATAGTAATATTAAATATTATAGGAAATACAATTTTGTTAAATTATTTGATATAAATATAATTTAATATATTTACTACATAAAACTGGAAGAAGAATGAATATATGCAAAATGCAATGGGTTTGAGCATACATCTAGAATATCAGTTGTATCTAGAATCTAGATAGATATCTAGAATCATCAGTTCTCATCATTGAAGACAGTGAAGCTTTTGAACACAATTCCTCAGGTGAAGTGGTGGAAATGACATTTAAGATGATGAAATTAGGCAAAGAATTCTGTGCAGGGGGACAACCCAATTTTGAAAGTGTGGAGGGATTGATTTTCAAGACTTATCTCTTAACTCAAGAGTGACTTGCTGTTGGAAGCCTTTGTCAGTCCCTGTTCTCTACTGCTATTTCCTTTTCCTCTAAAGCTGGAGTTCTCAAGCTGGGGTCCATAAGCCCCTAAAGAGTCTGTGGAGTGATTTCATGGGTCCATAAACTTGGATGGAAAAAAAAATACTTCTTAGTTTTCATTATGTTCTAACTGAAGTTTGGCACTTCCTTCAATTATTTAAAAACATTATCCTGAGAAGGGGTCTGCGGACTTTACCAGACTGCCAAACAGATCCATGGCACACAAAGTTAAAATCCCTTGTTCTAAAGCTACCTTCTCTCTATTCTGTATGTATTTTGCATGTGACATGCTTTCTCTCCTATTAGGATGTAAGTTCCTTGAGAGAAAGGAGTACTTTTTATTTTTATTTATATTCCCAGTGCATTGTTTGACATGGGAAGGACATAATAAATGCTTGTTGGCTAATTGATTGATTGATTTAGATCTAGAATTGGAAAGGACCTCAGGGATATAGAGGACCATCTAAACCTGAAGCAGAGGAAAGAGCACCTGGATTAGAGTCAGGAAGAACTGAGTTCAAATCTGTCCTCAGACACTTACTAGTTGTTTGACCCTGGGCAACTTGTAATCTCTGTTTGCCTCAGTTTCCTCATATGTAAAATGGGGATAATAACACCTACATCCCATGGTTGTTTTGAGGATCAAGTGATATATATCAAATGAGATGATAATAACTTAGCACAGTGCCTGGCACATAGTAGACACCATATAAATGTTAGCTATTATTATTATTAATCCAAGCCCCCTCACTTTATAAATGAGGAAATAAACCCAGGGAGGGCAAGTGATTTGCCCAAGATCATATAAGACAGTGACAGAGGCCATATTTAGAGACAGGTTTTTTCATTCCCAGTACAGTGCTTTTGCAACTAAAAGATGAACAATTTTTTTTTCTTAAAGGTTTGGTATCCCAAGCGAGAAATTATGATAAAAGTTTGTGCCTGAGAACCTGCCTATGGATATACTCCCAATGCTGTTCTCTTCTGGGTATGGAACTGTCATTCCCACTCCACAAATTAGCCCATTAAAAAAAATTAGAAGCCAACCAATAAATGCATTTGATCATGGAGGTTTCTTTAGCCTTCTTTTTAGGCTCTTGGCTTTCATTCTTCAAGAATCACCGAATTTTAAAGTTAGAAGGCATCCCAATAACCATTTAATCCGATTTCTTCTCAGGAAAGAATCCTATAAAATATCTGACATGTGGTTACTCAGTCTCTAGTTGAAGATGTCCAGTGAAGGGGAATTGACTATCTCTTGAGGCAACCCATCCTCCTTTTTTTTTTTTTAATAGCTCTGATTGTAGTTCCTAAATATATCTTTTTACAACTTCTACTCATTGTTACTGGTTCTGCCTCCTGGGGCCAAGAAGAAATAGTAAAAAATTCTTTCACATGACAATACTTCAGAAATTTGAACAAAACTATCAAATTCTTCTCCAAGCAAAACATCCTTTGTTCCTTGAACCACTCTTCATATAGCATGAAATAGACACCCTTCACCATCCAGGTTGCCCTTCTCTGGATGCTTTCCAGCTTCTCTGTGTCTCTTCTAAACTGTGGTACCTATGAGTAAACATGATTCTCCAGATGTGTTCTGAGAGGGTAGAGGGTGATGGAAGTAGCATTCCTTTATTTCTGGAAACTAGTCTTTTCTTGGTAAAGCCTAAGATCCCTTCAGTTTTTTGGCTGCCAAATCACTCTTTTGACTCATGTTGAGATTACAGGACACTAAACTGCTTTTATTCCTGATTTTTTTTCCCCAGATGAACCATTGCCTAACTTTGCCTCTCTTGTACTTGTGAAGTCAAATTTTAGAGCCGAAAGTAAGACTTCACATTTATTCTGATTTGTGGTGGTTGTGCAGTTGTTTCAGTCATGTTTGATTCTTTGTGACCCCATTTGGGGTTTTCTTGCCAGAGATACTGGAGTGGCTTGCCATTTCCTTCTCTAGCTGATTTTACAGATGAGAAAACTGAGGTAAACAGGGTTAAGTGACTTGCCCAGGGTCACACAGTTAGTAAGTGTCTGAGGCCAGATTTGAACTCATGAAGATGAGTCTTCTTCACTCCAGGCCTGGCACTCTATACACTAGCTGTCCCTTTATTCTGATTACTTTTCATCTTATCATATTCTGTGTAACAGTCTAGCCCAGGGGTGGGAAACCTGAGGCCTCAAGGCCACATGTGGCCCTCTAGGTCCTCAAGTGAGGCCCTTTGATTGAATCCGAACTTCACAGAGTAAATCTCCTTAATAAAAGGATTTATTCTGTAAAAATTGGACTCAGTCAAAAGACCGCACCTGAGGACCTAGAAGTTAACATGTGGCCTCGAGGCCACAGGTTTCCCACCCCTAGTCTAGCCTGTTAATTTCATTTCAGATCCTGACTCTGTCATCCTTTGTGATAGGTATCCTTCTTAGCTTTGTGTTATCTACAGTTTTAATAAGCACATCACCTATGACTTTATCAAAGTCACTGATAGAACTATTAAGTAGTACAGGGGAAATCAAGAATCCCTGGGGTCCTCTGCTGGAGACCTCTTTCTAAGTTAACATTGAACCATTAATAACTGCTCTTTGATTCTGGCTAATCAACCATACCATAATTGGGTACCTATTTCTTTATCCTTTCTCCAAGAATAGCATGACATACTTTATCAGATGCTTTGCTGAAATTGAGGGAAACCATATTTACAGCATTCCTCTCATTGATCAGTTTAGTAACTCTGTCGAAAAAGGAAATTAAGTTAGTTTGTCATGACCTGATCTTGATGAAGTCACACTTCACTCGGTGATTATGGCTTCCTTTTCTATACTATCATTAATCATTTTAAAAATAATTTTTAAGAATTTGCTCTAGAATTGTGTCAGCCATTAGAATCAAGTTCACTGGTCTAAAGTTTGTGGATTCTATTCTTTTCCATTTTTTTTGAAAATTGAGGCGTTTGATATAATGATATAATAAATGAGGAGCCTGTAGCACCTTTCCCTATCCATGATCTATAAAATATCATTGTCAATGACAGCAGTCACATTATCAGTTTTTCCAGTATTATCTGAAGAAATTTTTTGACGTATCTGTAAGGATATGACTCCGTTTGGAGACACTTCCAGATATTTGCACAGAACCTTAGCATTGGAAGGAACCCTGAAGATCTTTTAGTCCCACCTCTCTTTTTTGGGGGGGGTGAAACAATCAGCGTTAAGTGACTTGCCCAGGGTCACACAGCTAGTGAGTATTATGTGTCTGAGGCCGTATTTGAACTCAGGTCCTCCTGACTCCAGGGCTGGTGCTCTATCCACTGTGCCATCTAGCTGTCCCTACGGACCTCTTCTTAAAGCATCAGTACTCTCAATAGCATCCATAATGGGTGATGCAGAAGGCACTATCTCATGAAAACATGGCCAATTCCACTTTTGGACAACTCTAACTATTAAGAAGTTCTTTCTTGAGCTAAAATTTGAGCTGTTGAGCTAAAATGTATGGCCTTGTAACCTCTACCTGCTGATTACTAGTTCTACCTTCTTGGATCAAGAACAGCAAGTCCAATGATTCTTTCAGTCAGCACTAGTCTTAGAATCTGAAGACCTGGATTCATGCCCCACCTCTGGTACTCTTCACTGTGTGAGTGTGGGCAAGTGATATTATCTCTTTGAGTCTCAGTTCCCTCATTTGCAGTGAAGATAATATTTTCAGAATCAACTTCTTAGGTTTCCATGGATAAAATGTTTTGGAAAACTAAGCACTAGCCACTGGTTTGCATGGTGGTGCATGCCTGTATTCCCTACTGAAGGAGTGCTTGAGTTTGGGAATTTTAAGCTACAGTAGGTCTAAAGCAGATTGGATTCTGCATTAAGTCCTTCAACAATATGATGGACCTCCAGGAGCCCAAGCTGGAAAAAACAGAGCAGGTTAAAGCATTCAAGTCAACCAATGTTGGGACTAGGTCCATGAATGGTTGCTGTCCTTCCAGCCTGGGCAAGATAGAGAGACCTAGTCTCAAAGCAAAACCAAAACACACACACACACACACACACACACACACACACACACACACACACACACCATTGAAAGTGCTATAGGAACGTAATTAGTCATTGTTACTTTTATTATTTCCAATGTTGGCCTTTTAAGTGTTTGAAAATAGTGATCATGTCTTTTTTCCTTTAGTCATTTCTTTTTTATAGGAAACAGTAAATTAGGTGCAAACTGGGGTAATGGTTAAGTGGCAGTTACTATTCTCCTTTTGTTCAAAATGGGCTCTTAAAGCCATTTTAGACTAGAGCAGAAGTTCCCAAATTTATTTGGCTTGCCACCCCAAAAATTACCTAGTGCCCCCTGGAAATCTACTTTCTTTAACCCTTGAATGTTTTTTTTTAATTTGTGTCATTTCAAAAATACATAAATTTTTTTTTAAAAAATGACACATCTTAAATTTAATAATTTATTGTAAATTTGTGTTTTTTTCCTGCATTGAAATTTTGATGATGTGATATTGCATCATGTAACTGTATAGTATCGTATTGTAAACAAGTCATTACATGCACATATTCCTGCCAATGCATGATGGACTTCCCAACCATCTGAGATATGCTCACTTGCCAACACTTTCTTGTTAAGACCTGTCAACAGACTTGACCACTGATCAGTTATAACTTGCATTTTGTGTGTTTATTTGGAAAACAATGTAATCATTATGACTTTAACCTGGAGTGGGGAACATCTGTTCTGTGAAGTTTGGATTCAGTCAAAGGGTCACACTTGAGGACCTAGAGGGCCACACGTGGCCTTAAGGCCATAGGTTCCCCATCCCTGAAACTCTGTTACACAATAGATGAAATATGTATGAATGGTTTTTCAAATTTTTCTTATCTTTTCTTCTTGTGCTTCCACTGCCCCCTTTATTTTTATTCAATGCCTCCCAATTGCACCAGAGGCTACTACCACCCCCATGGATTGTTCTAGCACCCCCAAAGGGGGTGGTATCACCCACTTGGGAAACCTCTGGACTAGGGCAAAGATCTTCAATCTTTATTATGACGTGGACCCCTTTGGCAATTTGGTGAAGCCCATAGACTCTTTCTCACAATAATGTTTTTTTGTTTACATTCATAATCGAAGGAAATGCTGAATTTCAATTAGAAGTTAATGAAAATAAAGATTTAATTTTTTTCCGTATCTGAATTCTTGGACTCCTGTACTTGAGCTTAAAAAGCCTTGGTTTAGAAGACATAGTCTAGCTAAACACTCACGTGTAGACAGACACTTATGCATGGCTACACGCCCTGTCCTATCCTCACCCACATACTGTCATTTATACCCCTCAAATCTGAGGCATTTTTAATAATTGGTTGGCAGCTGAAGTACAGTCAGCTTAGCAGCTGCCCTTGGAGGGTTTCCAGTTTTAGATATCATACAGGAGTAAACACCAGAGGGCTGTGAGGGTGGGGGCTGCCTCATCCCCAGCAGAAGTCAGTCTTTCTGATCCAACACAACTCTATATAGCCTCCTCCTGAAGTCAGACTCCCAGAGGAACTGGAGAAGTAGGCTTGATCTGTCTTTTTTTTTTTTTTCCTTTTTTGTAGGGTGGGAATAGAAGGATCATTGAAGCTTAGAATTCATTCTTGATAAACCTCTCCTTCGACAGATGCATGGAACTTGGAAAGCAGTGACTCAGAGACTTTTTTTTTTTTCCTAACAGAAACAAGAAAGTCAGCTGGGTGGAAACAATGTCTTTAGTGATTCTTCTTTCCTGCTTGGCGTTTTTCCAATCCACAGAATCCTGCAAAACCCATTGCCAGGTCAGTCAAAGGCTGAGAGGAAAAGAGAGGATGAGAAATACAGTAGCAGAATGGAAAGAGCCTGGGATTAATAGTCAAAGATCTGGGTTCTTTTAGGTGGTGTGATGGAGTCAGCTGGACAGCTCTTGAGAGCCTACTGTTAAATTTTCATTGAAAGCATTTCTACCTTGGAAATTAGGCAAATGCTACAAATAGAGGCTCGATGTATTGTTGATTGTCTAGGCAAAAGAAAATGATAGAGAAAATGTTAATAATGCAGATTAAACTCAAAAGTACGTACCCTTTATTTTTTTGGGGGGGAGACCTGATTGTTAAACATTTACTAGTGTACTACTATTTCTATTTCTGTCTAGGAGTGTTGGACTTGGAATCAGGAAGACCCTGGTTGAAAAGCAGCCTCTGACATTTACTAGCCATGTGGCCCTGGGCAATTCATTTAACTGTTCATTGCCTCAGTTTCCTCATCTATAAAATGGTGGTAATTATAGCTAGGATTATTCTAAGAGTCAAATGAGATAACAAGTGCAAAACACTTTGCAGATCTTAAAGTACCCTATAAATGCTCACTATTTGTCTCTATTCCTTAGCTCCATGATCTTGGATAAGCCTTAAGATCTACCCCTATGGCCTATCAGCTAAACTTCAGGCTGTTGATGTAGGGATTATAATTTTATTTCTGTTACCTAACTCTCAGGTTGTTGTGAGATTCAAATGTGTATGAAATTGTTTTGTTACTGTAAAACACTTGCTTAGATCAAAGGACATAATATTTGTAAAGCACTTAGCACAGTGCCTGATATATAGTAGGTACTTAATAAATGTTTGTTCCTTTCCCTCACCTTACCCCTCCCCATCCTCACATCCCCCAAATAAGTAAACTATTATTAAATCAAATCTAAGCTTTTGCATCCATAGCTAGATTTCAGTTCTATCCATACACTAAGGAAATCAGTGTAGATAAATGAAATCCATATATATATATATATATACACACACATATATATGTGTATATGTATATATATATATATACATATATGTGTGTATATGTATATATACACACATATATGTCTATCTATATGTACACACATATATACATACTTGACAGGTGTTTGATTGGGGGAGGCACATCTCTACTCCTTTCTTTCCTCTGTCTTTTGATGGATAAGCAATAAGCAATCAAATGATCAAAAGATGTAGTGGAAGGAGAAACTCAAAACACAGATGATTCACAAACTAGAGTATAAATCTTTTGTTAATTGAGAGTTGACTATGAGCATTTTCCCTTATGGAAATGTATTTTGAAACTCGTAATTTTCATGAAGTAGTGAGACTTATGGAAGCCAGAATGTATAGAGAAGCTAGATTCCCTGGATTCTATTTTGAAAATTTTTTTATAGTTCTTCTATTTTTATATCACATTTATTTCCCATGTATCCCTCCTTCCAGCTCCCCCATTCTCAACCTAGGTTCTATTTTTGGTTGAGGGAACACATTTTTTCTATTATTAGCCATTTTATTTTATTCTTTCCTAGCCAGGCCCTCATTAGGCAAATTAGGGATAATCACACCTCTTCAACTACTCACAGGGGTGCAGGTGATCCAGGAGATAGTCAATAAATTACTGACAGCTGTGTCAGGAGTGAAAGATGGGGGATTGTTTAATTACCATAACATTTTTTATTAATAGAAATAATACTTTCTCACTTAGGTAATAGAACAAAACCACATTAGAGATAATAGTTATAGCATTTTAGACCTGGGAAGGACTTTTCTAGATGATCCAATCCAAGTCTCTCATTGAGGGGAAGTGACTTGCCCAAAGTCACCTAGTGATAAAACTAGTTTTAGAAAGCAATGCCTCATGATTTTCCCAGCCATTCTCTACTTAAGGATTAGAACCCAGAGCCTTGGCTTCCAAATCATCTTTTTCTTTTTGATGCACCATAGGAGGTTCCTAACTTCTGTTGGCTGTGGTATAGCCCCTGCTTCTACCCTTAATACCATTATCTTTCAACCAGCTACACCTATGGTCACCAATACTGGTAACGAGGTTGGAGGACAGGTAAAATAATCTCTAAATACCTCACATTAAGAAGGTAGAAATGTGGGAAGTTGTTTTCATAGAGAATTTTCAGATCTCATTCCCAGGTAGGTCTAGTCTGTTTGCCTTCCATTAGAAGGGATTCTGGATGCTGACTAGTTTCTCTCCCCCACCTGAAAGCAGCTCAGCTGGTTTAACAAGGTTGAAGAGGCTATAAGCACAATAAGCATCAGGCAGGGGATTTTGACTAATGCATAGATTGTAGAGGGAGAATCTGTAATGACTTCCTTCTGGTCCACTGTAGCAAACTAGTATTCATACTGGGCAAAGGTGTAGTATAGGCCCCTTCCTTAAATGAGATACTATTCCTACCTCTTATGGTAAACAACATATTTCCTCCACCCACTGGCAACTGAACCTGATTTATGCAATGTTGTCTTCCTGGGGCCTGTTTAAATAAACCATCCCAGATGCTAATTCAATTCCAAGTATGATTCAAGGTGTTGGTTTTGGGGTATGGTTCTTAACTAGTGTTGTGATAGCTGATCTTATTGAGATCCCATCACCAACCATTTCCAGTCTTCCTTCTTGTTCTCCCAAAGCTCTGTTCTTCCTGCCGCATCTAGACCAGCAGCTACTCTGGAGGTTCAGCAAGCTTACACTCCAGAGTGCTGGAGCTTTGGTGTTTTCTATTTTTTTTTTTTTTTTTTTTACTTTTAGCAACTGGGGTTAAGTGACTTGCCCAGGGTCACACAGCTAGTAAGTGTCAAGTGTTTGGTCTGAGGCTGGATTTGAACTCAGGTCCTCCTGACTTCAGGGCTGGTGCTCTATCCACTGCGCCACCTAGCTGCCCCAGCTTTGCTGTTTTCTGAGCAGTCATCAGTGTTGGGTCCAGGATTCCAGCTCTTTCCTGACTTTTATGTCCACAATGTTTTCACCATTAAAATGTTGGTAAAATGGATAAATAAATGGGGCCTAAAATTAGCAACCTGTGGAGAGTGACTACAACTATACTTATGCACTTGTCTAATTACCTCTTAGGTCTGGATAAATCCTGAATTTTATTTTATTTTATTTTATTTTAATTTTTTTGGAAGAGGGGTAGGTCTTAAGGGAAAGATAATATAATGAGATCTGTCATAGAGATCACTGCAAATTGTGGTTTGCTCATTCTGGATGACTTTCTCTGTCCCAGAAAAAAAAATGAAAAGGGGGAGGGGAGTTCTTCCTAAACATTGCTCTCAAGCAGGATCCTAGAACCCAGGTGTCTGCTACATTTGTGAGGTGATCTATATGGGTGTGGGAGGGCGTGGGGTTAGAGGGTAGTGAGGATGACAGAATTTTGCCTTCTCAGTTTATGGTCAGGCATGGTTAGGTTATAACTACACTGATTTCAAATTTCATTTCATTTTTCAATTAAGAAAAAAGTTATTTTCTTGCCCTCCTAACTCTTGCTACCTCCAGAAAAATAAAACCTTTGTAACAGGAGCAAAAAAAGGAAAAAAAAAAACAAAACTCCATGTTGCCTGTCCAAAAATACATATCTTATTCTGCACCCTGCATTCATCACTTTTCTGTCAGAAGGTAATTAGCATGCTTAATCATCAGTCCTTGGAATTGTGAATGGTCATTGCATTGATCTGAATTTGTAGATCTTTCAAAATTGTTTTGTCTTTGCAATGATGCAGTTATTATATAAATTGTAATCCTGGTTCTGCTTCTTTGGCTCTGCATCAGTTTATACCTGTTGACCCAGGTTACTCTGAAATTGTCTGTTCTGCCATTTCTTTCATTACGATAATATTCCATCACATTCGAATACCATAATTTGTTCAGTCATTACCCATTTGATGGGTACCCCTTTGTTTCTAACTCCTTGTTAAAACAAAAAGAGCTGCTATAAATACTTTTGTACATATAGGCACTTTTCCTTTTTCTCAGATCCATCACTTGGTCTAAGGATATGCACAGCTAAGTAAATTTTAGGAATAGTTCCAGTTTGTTTTCTAGAATAGCTGGACCCATTCATAGCTCCAACAATGCATTAATGTGCCTGTTTTCCCATAGCCCTTCCAGCATTTATCTTTTTCCTTTTTTAAAAAAAATCAACTTTGCCAATCGGTTGCAGACCCCAAATGTGTAATAGAGAGCTGAAAGGCATCTGAGAGGTCGTCCAGTCCAAGCAGTACTTCAACAGGGTACAACATCTATAACATCCCTTGCATGTGATCAGTCAACTTGTGATCAAAAATGTCCATTGGGGAAGAACCCTCTACCTCCTAAGATACCCTATTCTGCTTTTGGAAAGTTCTAAATGTTAGGAAATTTTTCCTTACAGAAAGCCTAAATCTGCCTCTCAGTAACACGCAGCCCGCATCTGTTGCAACTCTGGAGTCAGATGGAACAATCTAATTATTTTTACGTGTGACAGCTACCATGTCCCATCTAGGCCTTCTCTCAGACTAAATTTCCCAGGTTCTTCAGAAGATCCTCATTTGGCGTGGTCTCTGGTCTCCTTATCATCTTGGTCATCATCTTTGTGATGCAGTCCAGCTTGACATTATCCTTTTTGAAATATGATGACAGAACCTGAACATAGTATTTCAGGGCTTAGGGAAGATCCTCAAGCCCTCAACAGGAAGATGAAACATTTGGAATACTCAGTCTTACCTCCAAGAGAAATGGGGAAAGAGTGAAGTGTGAAGTAACCACATACATAAATGCCTCCCTCAGCCACTGGTGGACTCTAATCATATACACAGAAGTTAGGATTCATTCATTCACTGAACAGTAATAAATAATATTAGGGGTTCTATTTTGTGGCTTTGGTGTCTGTTGTGCCTTATGCCTTTATGGGGGGCAGGAGGTAAGAAAAAGAAGTTGGAGAGAATCATATTGTCCTCAAGATGTTTAAAATGTTGTTTGTACAATGGGGTGGGATCTGGCCAAAAAGAGCCCAGTATTCAGAGAATACACAGTTGTTTTTTCCTGATGCTATCTCATGTCAGACTATATTAGATGCATACCAAAATTTGTGGGATGCAGCCAAAGCAGTTCTTAGGGGATTATGCTTACATTAATAAAATAGAGAAAGAACAGATCAATGAATTGGGCATGCAACTAAGAAAGCTAGAAAAAGAACAAATTAAAAATCCCCAATTAAACGCCAAATTAGAAATTCTGAAAATCAAAGGAGATATTAATAAAATTGAAAGTAAGAAAACTTTGAAAAAAATGATAAAATAGATAAACCTTTGGTTAATTTGATTTTTTTTAAAGCACACTATATTAGATATTCCATTGCTAGATGTTTAAATAACTATACATTGTCTGATTAAACAGTGTTCTCCAAAGTAGAGACCATGCATCCCTACAGGGCTGTAACCTGATCCCCAGGGGGCTGTGGTAGGGCTGTATACTCTAGAGGTGCATGTTCAACTAATAGGAGAGTAAGAAGATGGATTGCACCTCACCTTTCCCTCATAATAGTCAATTACAGGCTTGTCTCCAAAATAATTACACTATCCACTTCACCCATAATTACTCAATACTCCCCACTCTACCCTCTCCCACCTCTAGCTTATCATTTGTGGGCCCATCAATATGGTTATAACCTAATCCTGCCTGAACATGAATCGAAAAGACAAAATTCTTTCTTCTTCTCCCTCCCCTCCACTTCCTAGTGTCACATGTGGCAGACACCTGGGTTCTGTCACCTTGCTCAAGAGCAAGGGCTAGTAAGATCTCCTCTCTCTTTTTTCGTTTTTTTTTTCTGGAACAGTCATCTAGGAAAAGCAATGATGACCTCATTATCATTTGCAGTGATCTATATGATAGATCTCATTAAGTTATCTTTCCTGTAACACCCACCCTCTTGCAAACGTCTTTATTAGAGGGCAGCACTACCTTTTCAGTCACCCACAAATCACCCTCTACTCCTCACAATTTGTCAAATCTTGTAATTTCTATATCTACAATATCTCTCCCACCTGTTCTGTTCCTTCTGATTATTGGGTTACCATCCTGATTTAGGCCCTGGTCGTCTCTCACCTGCCATAATTGCAATAGCCTCCTGATTAGTTCTCAGCCTTAAATGTTTCCCTACTCCAATTCATCTTCCACTCAGCTGCCAAAGGGATTTTCCAAAAGCGCAGGTCTGACCATGTCAAATATTCTCTCCAATGATGCTGATTATAACCCTCCATGCTTGTGTATCTAGAGCTACTCTTCTGGATATCTCTTCTAGAATTCATTACCGGTAGTCTACCCACTAATCTGGAGGCCTTTTTTCCATTGTCTTGTTACAATAAGATTCTCAATGAAATATGCAGGCTTTCTCTTGCTCCCATGGGTTCATCTTTTTTGATCCTACATTTCTTTGATGACATCCTTTATACCACATACTTCGTACACATTTTCAGGCATGGTCAATGTGGGAATTTGATTTAACTATGCATATTTGTTACAAGAATTTTGTTTTTCTCCCTCCATTCCTTCCTTCCTTCCTTCCTTCCTTCCTTCCTTCCTTCCTTCCTTCCTTCCTTC
>NW_020954604.1:4906637-4951432 GCF_900497805.2 Vombatus ursinus | reverse complement strand
TTCCTTCCTTCCTTCCTTCCTTCCTTCCTTCCTTCCTTCCTTCCTTCTTCCCTCCCTCCCCCTCTCTCTTACCCTTCATTTTGGGGCAGGAGAAGGGATTGAGAGGATAGGCAAAAAAAAAAAGAAATAAAAAGAAAAAAAAGAGAGTCATTGAAGAATTTTAAAAATACACAGAAGAGAACAGAGGGTGGCCAAAAAGAAACTCAGAAAAACAAGACTGCTTTGTAAGTATTCCAAAATTCTCTAGTATAGTTTAAAGAATTAATAACTTCAGGAATATAAAGGCAATTCATTTAAATTTCTTATATGTTTATGTGTTGCATCTGTGACACTTTACATAAGACACTTGGTAGAGGATGTCCTTTTTCCTGGCCACCTCATTCACCAGATCTATCTCTATTAGACTTTTTCTTGTGAAGCCACATTAAGAATTCTGATGCATGCATTAAAACCTCATTCTTTGGATGATCTCAAGGCTAGGATGACAGATGCGATTCTTTTAAGTCTCTGAGCAGCAGCTGATAAAAGTTTTTACAAAGTTTAGAAATCAACTAGAGTGATGACTAGCCTAAGATAGTGGTTAGGTTAAATTTTAATGAGAAATATAGCAATATCTTAGAAATTTAATTAACCTTTCAAGTTTTTTTGTTATTTTGTAGTATTTATACTTCTGAAGTTATTGAAGTTTAAAACTGGACTAACTTTTGGGATACTAGAAATGTCTATATGTATGCATATATATATACATGCACTCATCACATGTACATACATGCATACACGTAGTGGGTCTGCCTGCTTCAAGTGTCTCCTCATCCCAATTCATCCTCCATTTTCATCCACCGAACTAATTTGCCTAAAGTTCAGGTTCCTACTCAATAAACTCCTATGGTTCCCCATTGCCTCTATCATCAAATACAGTATTTTTTTGTTTGGCATTGAAAATCCTGCACAACCTAGCTCCCTCCATCTTTCCAGTTATCTTATACCTTACTTCCTGCCATGTACTCTTCGATCCAGTGATACTGGCCTCCTTCCTGTTTCAAGAATAAGACATTCCATCTCTTGACTACAGGCATTTTCCCTGGCTATCCTCTTATTCCATGGAATGCTGTCCCACTTATCTCTATTTACTGACTTCCCTGACTTCCTAAAAATCTTGTCTTCTATAAGTAGTCTTTCTCAATCCCTCTTAATTCTAGTACCTCTATCTTTTAATAATTTCCTATTTATCCTGAATTTGACTTGTTTTCATGTATTTATTTGCTCCTTGTTTCCCCCATTAGACTGTGAGCTCTTTGAGGGCAGGGACTGTCTTTTGTCTTATTTTTTTTTATCTCCAGCACTTAGCACAGTGCCTGACACATAGTAGGTTTTTAATAAATGTTTGTTGACTGATTATATATATGTATACATATGTATATATACTTAAAAGAAAAAGTGATTTGTATGTTAATCAGTCATTTACTAATGACATTTATTTTATATTTATATTTAATTATTTAATTTATTTTTATATTAAATATATTTAATTATTTAACATATTTATATATTTAATATTTATGCATATTTATGTTCATATGCAAGTGTGTTTAATATATAATTATATTTATATAATTATATATATTCACTTATTTATTAAATGTTATGTGACTGTGCAAAGTTTTGGGATTAAGTAAGGCAAAAAAAGTTTCTCCTCAAGAAGTGTGCTCCTAATGGAGCACACATAAGAGGTATTTGAAGTTTCATGTACTATCCTCCTTTTCTGTTCTACTTTATATAAGGAAATTTTCATTTATGTGGTGTTTGTTAAGTTCAGGATACAAAAAATAAAATTACATTACATATATAGATAATTAAATAGAAGATAATTTGAAGGGAGGAGAGAGCACTAACAGCTGGGGCCATCTGGGAAGGTTTCATGTAGGAGATGACATCTAAGTTTAGTCTTGAGTGAAGGTAAGGTGTCTGAGAGGCAGAAGGTCCACTCCAAGCATTTGTTTAATCATGAAGATGGAAGATGGGATTCCAAGTTTGGGAAAAAGAGCTTGTAGTTCAGTTTGGCTGGAATGTCAAATTTTTGGAAGGGAGTAATATGAAATAAATATATAAAGGTAAATTGGCACCAGATTATGGAAAGCTTTCAATGCCACAGGCTAAGAAGTTTGCATTTTATCCTGGAGACAATGGGAAACCATGGAAGATTTTTGAAGAGCAAAGTGGCTTAGACAGTCTTCCATCTTAGGAAGATGATTTTGGTAGCTGCATGGAAGATGGTTTGGGGAAGGGAGGGTTTGAAAGTAGGATGACTAAATAAGAGCCTATTACAATAGCGCCCTCATAAATGGAGAGCAGGGATGGATGTGAGATTTGTTACAGAAGTAAAATCAAAAAGACCTGATACCTGAGTTGATGAGAGATGAAGGCGGTAAGAGCTAGAGATTATGTGGAAGTTACAGAGACTAAAATTCAGTGCATTCATTTGAAATGGAAGGTCTGGAAGAGAGGTGGGTTTAATAGGGAAGATAATGAACTCTATTTTGGATATATTAATTTTGAGATGGTGACAGGACATCCAGGCAGAGTTGTCCAGCATGTAGTTGGCAACACAAAGCTAATGTTTAGGAGAGAGGTAAGGGCTGGATATGTAGAAATATGAGTCATATGGCCAGATACTATACTTGAACCTGTGGCTGCTGCCGCTGTCCTCAAGAGAGCAAATAGAGATAGAGAAGAGAAGAGGTCACAGGACAGAGTTTGCAGGGTGGAGAGAAATTGATGATGATTGGGAAAAGTAAACAGATTTAGAGGAGGAGAACCTAGTAGAGGGCAGCCAGTAGTGTTAAGATATCAAGGAGAATGAAGACAGATAAATCAAAAAAGCATCAGATTTAAAAGTTAATGAGTGGATTAGGAACCTTGAAGAGAAGAGTTTCAGTTGAGTTGTGGGGCTAGAAGCCAGAATACAAAGAGTTAAGAAATTATCAGAAGGGGTGGAAACAGCAAGGACAGGTGTCAATGAAGGGTATTAAAGGAGGGAGAATGTTATAAGCAAAAATATAGAAGTTGGAATGAATATGGTTTGTTGAAGACATAGAGAGTGGACCAGTTTATTTCAAACAAACAATTGAATAATAGCAACTGTTTACATTTCTATGAGTCTTTAAGATTTATAAAGCATTTCCACCACAGCAACTCTGTGAGTTAGACACAATAAGTATTTCTATCCCCATTTTATAGGTAAGGAAACTGAGGCCTCAGGGATTTATCTGGGGTTATACAACTAATAGGCATCAGAGCTGGGATTTAAACTCAGGTCCTCCTTTTGGTTGCCAAAATAGATTTAGCGAAAAGCTATCAATCATTTCATCTTTATCTTATCTTTTTAGCATGTTTAGGGTGTTTAGGAGGACTAGCACCTCTGGTGTGAGGGCTTGCTGAGCCCTTTTCATGGCTGCTTATCTACCCTTGATGTTTATCTGATTTCACCCAACTCTCACCTGTGGCTCCAAGAAACTGTGGCATGAGCAGTGGCCACACTCTGGTAAACTGTCTCAACAGATGGTTAAACCAGGTTGAAGGTAACCACAGGCCTCAAACTTGTCAGTGAGATAGGGGGACCACCCCAAGCATCAAAGGAATGGGTGGATGAGAACAATTTTTTTCAATGGCCATGAAGGCGTCTTAAAGCAAGTGCTGTGGAGCACTTAGAGCTTGATCAGACATTGAAAATGCCAAGGTCATCCACTGCATCCTTAGTCATCTCCAGTCCAGTCATTCTGATTTTTATCTTACCACTGGACTTCAATTACTCAGGAAGAGAGAGTGAGGCTGATGACTTTGTGCAACTCTGTATCACTTAAATCCAATTCATGCACAAATCAGAATATCACCCATGATGTCATTGGTCTCTTTGAATATGAAAGACAAACAACATATTATTCTTTTAAAATGCTCATTTTCATATATGTTTTAATGTCCATAATATACCAGATCAATAGCACATGAACATAAATTTTAAATGAATAAATATACATTTATTCGCAATGCTTTCTCCAAAATGTTTCATGATAGGGGTATGTGTTCAAAAAATTTATAGACCACTTTCCAAGATTACTGAAAAACTGGCAGGTGTGATTGCTGAGATGATGTCATCAAATTTTGGAAGATTGTGAAGAATGGGAGAGGTTCCTCAGGATTGGAGAAAGGCAATATTGTTCCATTTTCAAAAAGGGAATAAAATAGATCCCACAAATTATGGACCAGTGAGTTTGGCTTCTAATTGTGGCAAAACTATAAAACACATCATTAAAGGAATAGTATATGAAGTGGTAAGCATTAAAAGCTAACATGACTTCATTATGAATAGGTCATCTCAAACTAATCTGATTTTTTTTTTTGGCCTAGTGAGTAGATGGGTAAATGAAAGAACTGCTGTATATATAGCATACTAACATTTAGTAAAGCATTTGACAAAAATCTTTTGTGTTGTGTTTGTTGAAAAGATGGAGAGAAATGGTCCAGATAGATCATAATAAGTGAGTTAGGAACTAGTTGAAAGACCAGAACAAGAGTAATTATTCAGTCACTGTCAATGTGGAAGGAGATCTTTCTTTTGAGGGGTACTTTAGGGACCTCTCCTTGGACCCATGCTGTCCAGAAGTTTAATCAATGATCTATAAAAACATAGAAGGTGTGTGTATGAAAGTTGAGGGCAACACAAAGTATTAGTGGTATAGTTAACATAATTAGGTGGCACTCTGGTTCCAAAAGGATTTCAAGAGGACAAAGTGGGAGAATAAGTCCAATAAAATGAAAATGAATAGGGATGAATGTCAAGTTCTATACTTGTTTTCCAAGTATCAACTCTTAAGGATAAGTATATTTTTGACAAGAATTCTGAAAATAAACTATGGGCTTATTATTTTGCAAGTTCAACTTAAGTCAACAGTATGATATGACAGTCAAAATAGCTAATGCTCTCCTTGGCTATGATGAGAGATATAAAGGGAAGAATGTTGGACATAAGAATTCTGCTGTCTGCTGCCCTCAGTGGACCACATCTGGGCTGCTACGTTCAACATTATACATCAGGAAAAATGCAGATGAACTGAGGCATGTTAAAGAATGAACCAAGATGACAAGAAACCAATCAAGGATATTCCATAACCAGTCAATCAATTAATCAATTAAGCATTTTTTTAAATACCTACAGTACTGATAGCTATATACTAGGTATAAATAAAAACAGATTAAATGGTCATTGTCCTCATGGATCTCACACTCTATCAGGGGAAACAACACATACATATAGAAGTGTACAACATGTACACATATACAGAATATGTATCAACTAAATACAAGGTATTTTTAAGTGGGAGGCACTGTCAGCTGGTGGAGAAGGAAACGACAAACCATTCAATTATCATTGCCAAGAAAACCCCAAATGGGATCACAAAAAGTTGGACATGACTGAAAAACAACTGAACAACAACAAAACTATCAACTGGGAGATCAGTTGAAGAAACTAGGGATATAAAGAGAAGGGGAGAGGGAAGAGAAGAGCAAACGGGAAGAGAAGACTCAAAAGGATGTATTCACGTGAGAGAGAAACTATATTAGTCCTACTTGGTCCCACAGGGCAGAACTGGGAACAATGGCTGAAAGTTGTGGAGGGACAGATTGAAGTTGGATGTCTGGAAAAAAATGAAAACAAAAACTTTCTAACAAATAGAGTTATCCCCAAATGGAATATGCTGCCTAGGAGTTAATGAGTTCCCTTTCATTATGGCATCCAGGTGTCACAGTGGATAGATGCTGGACCTGGAATCAGGAAGACTTGAGTTCAAATCTAGCTTCAGATACTTAAATACTTGATATGTGATCTACCCTTGGCAAGTCACTTAGTCTCTGTCTCAGTTTCTTCATCTGGAAAATGGAGATGATGATGATGATGATGATGATGGTGATGATGATACCTACTTCCCAGGGTTGTCATGAAGATAAAATAAGATATTTATAAAGTACTTTGCAAACCTGAAAGTACTATATAAATGCTAACTAGCTACTAATATTAGCTATATTATTATCATTGGAGGCATTGACGCAGAGGCACGGCCGTCACTTGTTAGAGGAGGTTGTAGAAGGAATTGGACTAGGTGGCTTCTGAGTTTCATTCCACTTTTTGGCTCCTTTGATTTGAGATTCTATGACTCCAAGACCAATGTCCTTTCCACTACACTATTCTGAGTTGCAAAGCAGTGGATTTTAGAAAGGTAAGAAAGAGCATCTGGTCACAGTGGCCACATCTCATTTTTTCAGTCCCATGGAAGGCCACTCCATGAAAGTAATAGCAGTTAGAAGTAGTTCTGCTTTATGCCTAGAGCAAAACATCCAGTTGCATTTTAAAATAATGTGATTTTAACTCTATCTCTGATTTCTTTTTTTCCTTTAGGATGTTAATAAAAACAGAGTACAGGTGACTGGCAGAACACAAGGTACGCTAACGGAAATTATTGATTAATTGTCAAGGCAGATAGAAAGTCCATTATACTGAAAGGATTGTAATTAATGTCTCCCGGTTCATCCAAGTGATATGAGTGGCCACATAGACTTGAGGTACCCTCCAGCACTCAAGGTCAGAGTAGAGAGGAACACTCTGGATTTCCTCTTCTGGAAGGGTCAATGTCTAGCCAGGAAGGGGAAAAGGGAATGGGGAACAGGCAGGAAGGTTGAGGGCAGGGAAGTACTTCCTGCAGCATCTGCTCCTGCTCGGCCCTTGAAGTGTCTGGTGGACTCTGGGTGACAGGCAGGCTGGAGAAGGTATGAACCTAGGTTCTTAAATTAGAAGGTGTGGTTGAAAATCTTGGCTATACTACTAACTATGTGTCCTGAGAGAATCATTTTTGTCTCTCTGGCCCTCAGTTTCCTTATCTATAAAATGAGGGAGTCTCTTTGAGCTCCAAACTCTATGATTTGGGGCATCCCCTCAGCTAGGAACAGAGATGTGCTGGAGCCAACTCATACCAGCCCATGAGAGCCAATTGTTGCATTTTTAGGATGAGTATGCCTTAGAAATCTCGACATATACAGATCAGGGCTTGCTCTACTATATTGCAGATTATCTAGAGTTAAGAAGGTGTTGAAGACAATATTACTAACATCGATTCAACTTAAAAGTGTGTTGTACATATGTGTTTTTTGAGAGCTGGTTGATAAATATTCACCATCATGACACCAGATGGAACTCCACTTCCATGGCTATGTGGAGTTCTTCTCAACTTTTGCATTCTCCTACCCATCCAAGCAATCAATGTACCTAATAATGGCAGCAGGAAGTGTCTGAAAGTTCCATTCCTTTGAATGTAAATCTCCTGAACTCTACTGTGGTGCCTTGCTGTATCCTACACACTTTGGTGGGCGTAATATCCCATGATGTCTGAGGGTGGTCAATATCCTTGAGTATCCAGACTCCTCTTTTATGGCCCCAGGCTGCTTCTTCCTCCTCCTTTGTTCATCTATTCTGCTTCAGGAGTCATTTCTTCATCATGAATGATCAGAGTCCAAATGAATGAAATACAACAGGTAACTCTCTCTTTATAGCCCAATATAGAATTTCAGAGCTAGAAGAGACCTTAGTCCCATCTCCTCATTTTAGAGGCCCAGAGAAATGAAGTGTCTTGTCTGAGGTCACATAACTTAGGCAGCTAGTGGCAAAGTAGATAGAGAGCTGGAACTGGAGTCAGGAAGACCTGAGTTCAAATCTGCCCTCAGATACTTACTACCTGTGTGACCCCGGGCAAGTCATTTATCCTTTCTCTGCATCCTCCTCACCTATAAAATGGGGATAATAATTGCTTCTACCTTCCGGGTTGTTTTGAGGATTAACTGAGGAAACAATTGTAAAAGTGCTTGGCACAGTGCCTGATAGGTAGTAGGTGCTATATTAATGTTTATTTCCCGTTTGTAAGTAGAGCTAGGACTAAATCTTTGGTCTTCTTTTGATGATACTCTTCTCTTTTCTTGTCCCAACAGATTGTGAAGGTCCCTGTGTTGAAAATTCACACTGCTTTCAAGCCTGTGCGTCAGGGCTGGAGGGGAACGTAGGGTTTCTATGCAGGAATAAAGAATGGCAGAAATCCACAGATACTTGCCGAACACTTAACGTCCTCACTATTTTTGAGGTAATATTCTTGCTCTTGTTGAATAGATTTTGTTTTTGTTTTTGTTTTTTTTTTAATTACAGGTTGGCTGTGAAGAGTACCCTCCTTAAATGAGTCACATGGTCTGAATAAGAGAGAAAGGGCCTGAATGGCATACTTGAGATTAGCGTTTGTCTTTTCACACAGTTTACCTGGTCAACAATTCAGCGCTAAAGTCCTTAACTTTTCAGATAACAAACAATTTTTCCTCCTCCAGGTAACTTAAATTTTGTGGAGGTGAATAGAATAGAATAATAGGCATGAAAGGGGCTTCTATCCCTTTCTCTATTTCTCCAGAAAGATACCTGTGTTGTTTTAGCAGTAAAAGACAGTCTGGCCTTTGAATGGGCTACAGGGAAAGAATCTGTTCCTACACAAAGCAAAATACAGCTTAATACTCCACTAAGACTTTTGGGACACCCTATATCTCCACCAACATTCCGTATAAGTATCATAAACTCCAATTTTCATTATTTTCTCTTTTCTCATTTCACCCACCTCTTTCCCACAACTGTTTTACCTAGTTCTGTTGATGCCTGTCTCTAGCCCCTAGGGAGAAGATGAAGTTTAGCTGGTCAGTGATTAGGGGCCAATTAACAGGTCTTAAGGGAAAGAACTCTCTTGAGGGGGAAGGTTAGGATCTAATTCACACTCAGAAAGACTCAACAGAAAGCTTTGCCAAGTCAAGAAGAATGCATAGGGTAACCAAACCAAACCAAGGGTTAGGCGAGTGTGGAAACAGCAGGAGTTTGTAATGGTGGTCCAAAGTTGGGAATGTCTGCACAGAGTCAGGAAGGTCACACTACAAAGGGAAGCAGGAAGATAGCAAGAAGATGGTCGCCTCACACAATTTCTTCACTAAGATGCTGTTCACTTTTTGTTGCATGACAGCTATATCCCCTAGGTGCACGCAGTGGGTAGAGTGCTCTTGGGAAGATCTCAGTTCAAACACAGCCTCAGATACTTAGTAGCAATGTGACCTCTAATTGCCTCAATATCCTCTACTGTGAAATGATGATAATAATGGTACCTAACTCCCACAGCTGTGAGAATCAAATGAGATAATATTAAGATCTTAGCACAGTGCTTAGCACATTTGTTGTCATTCGTCGTTCAGTCGTGTCTGACTCCTTGTGACCCCATGGTCATGCCAATACTATTCATGGGGTTTTCTTGGCAAAGATGCTAGAGTGTTTTGCCATTTATTTCTCCAGTGGATTAAGGCAAACAGAGGTTAAGTGAATTGCCCAGGGTCACAGGGTCCAGATTTGAACTCAGGTCTTCCTAACTCCAGGACCAGTGCTCTATCTACTGAGACACTTTGCTGCCTCTACTTGGCACATAGTAGGCACCTAATAATTATTTGTTCCCTCCTCTTTCTCTTCCCTTCCTTGCTTGCCTGCACTTTATTTGCTATAGTCTTGGACAAGTTGCTCTCCTGACTGTCCCAGTAAGAGTACATACCTTCTTTCAAACACATGTTCTAATGGCCATTCCAGTGGGCATAGAGGTAGGAGATATAGATTTGAATGCCCCTCTGGAATCAGTGACATAATGTATATAGAGTGCTTTGCAAACTTTTGCCGTATAAATGTCGGTGATTTTTATCTCATTCATTTCATCTTTTTCAAGGGAGTTCATATAGAAATGGTCTTATCCCAAGTAGCTATCCTGACATTTGTTCTTTTATATTTCATGTTCTGTGGACAATTGTGCAGGTAGATAAAATGATTTTTTGTAATTGATTAAAAGTTTGGGGATGTAAATCCATCTTCTCTAGGCTCTTTGTAATCACTTTTGGGAAGACTTGAGTAGCAGAAAGGATGAAAAGGATAGCATGTGCTTCCTCCTGTTCCCACATGGTTTTGATTATTTTTCTGGAGGAAGAATTTAAAAGCTCTTCATTCTGTTTGGAGATTGTGAGCATTTTGTACGGCAACACCTATTCAAAATGTTGTTTTAAATTTTTATGGGTCTCAATTTTATGTAGTCTCTGAAGAATCAAAAAAATGAATATCACACAGCACTGTGAGTGAACAAATGCTGAAAAGGCAGAACATAACTTGAGGAATTTTAAAGATCAGAAATAAAAAATGTCATCAGGGAAAAGTACAAGAAGAGAAAATGAGCTGGTTACATACAGAGGGTGGTATAGGTGGACACCCTGAGTGTTCTATTGGTAACTTTGAAATACCTGGAGCAAATGTCCTTTTTCCCTGTAGCAAGTTTATGGAACAACTTACACAAAAGTTGCACCGATGGGTAGGCGTGGGTTGATTGTGTATGATCTCATTGAAAGGAACTTCCAAATTTAGGTGATCACAAGTCCATCTGCGTATTTAAGTTCTGTCCAGTAGATTGTGGACAATATTTTTTTTTCTTTCTTTCTGTGATAATGCTCTAGTTTTGTTGTTGAGTTGTTTCAGTTGAGTCCAACTCTTTGTGACCCCATTGGGGATTTCTTGGCAAAGATAATGGAATGGTCTGCCATTTGCTTCTCTAGTGGATTAGGGCAAAGAGAGGTTAAGTGGCTTGGCCAGGTCATGTAGCTACTAAGTGTCTGAGACCAGGTTTGAACTCAGGTCTTCCTAATTCCAAGCCCAGCACTCTATCCACTGAGCCACTTAGCTGCCTCCAAGAATTGCCCTGTACTCATGAGAGGCCTTCTTAGGTCTAGCATGCCGAATAACATAAACTATGAAAGTCTCTTTGAAATGTCAAATGCTATAAATTTTGTTGTTGTTGTTCAATTGTGTCTGATTCTTCATGACCCCATTTGGGGCAAACAGGGTTAAGTGACTTGTCCAGGGTCACACAGATGGTAAGTGTCTGAGGCCAGATTTGAGGTCAGGTCTTCCTGACTCTAGGCTAGGAGCTCTATCTACTTTATGACCTTACTGCCCCCATATGCCAAATAAATTTGAATAAATTTCATGGGAGAGAAAGTACTAGGATCTGGAAGGGTAAGGAAGGGTCTTACATAGTAAATATTTTAGTGGAATTTTGAAAGTCTCCATGTACCCTTTGCAGCTCTCATGTCTTTGAGTCTTTCCATTGGAAGGCCTCAGATCCTGCTGATCAAATCCTTGCCTACGTGTAAAAATGGCCTTCTCTTCATGTAGAACCTAAATCTTGTCCAGCATAAGATTTATGAGAATTGCTCCTTGTTCTGCTATGGTTGTTTTTCTCTCTGAATCTAAATCGTTTCAAATTTCATTTTTGGTTTTCTAAAACACTTCCCTTTTTCACTTCCTCTTGCTTGATGAACTATGCATTTTAGAGTGGGCAGAATTTCTCTGCTCTATGAATAATGCTAATTCTTTGACTGTGAACAAATGAATGAGAAAGTTTTTATTAAGTGCTTACTATGTGCCAGGCACTGTTCCAAGTCCTGAGGATACAAATACAAAAGTGAGACTGTCATTGCCCTCAAGGATTAATCAATCAATCATTAAATACTTATTAAGTGACTACTATATGCCAGGCACTGTGCTAAGTGCTGTGGATACAAAAAGAGGCAAAAGACAACCCCGCCCTCAAGGAGTTTACAATCTAATGGGGGAGACAATTTGCAAACAAATATACATGAAAAAAACTATGTACAGGATAAATAGGAAAAAATTAACAGACGGAGAGCATTGGAATTAAAGGCTGAGGAAGGTTTCCTCTAGAAGGTGGGATCTTAGTTGGTACTTACAGGAAATCAGGAAGGTCAGTAGTTGGAATGAAAGAAGGAAGGAATTCCAGGCATGGGGGACAGTTAGAGAGAATGTCTGGAGCTGAGAGGTAGAGTGTCTTATTTGGAGAACATCCAAGAGGACAGTGTCTCTGGATCAAAGAGTACATGTCAGACAGTAAGATGTAAGAAGATTGGCAAGGTAGGAGGGGGCTAGGTTCTAAAGAGCTTTGAATACCAAACAGAGGATTTTGTATTTGGTCCTGGGAGCAATAGGGAGCTTATTGAGTTTATTGAGCAGGGATGGTGACCTCATCAGACCTGCCCTTTAGGAAAATCACTTTAGTGGTTGATTGGAAGATGGATTGGAATGGGAGTAGAGTTAAGGCCTTCAGACCCATCAGTAGGCTGTTATAATAAATAGTCTAGGCATCAGGTGATGAGAATCTGGCCTAGAGTGGTGGTAGTATCAGAAGAGAGATGGGAGCATTGCAAAGGTGGAATTGACAGGCCTTAACAGCATATTGGCTATGGGAGGAAGTGGTGATGAGAGATAGTGAAAAATCTCTTAACTTATATTCTGATGAGGGAGACAATGAGTGTAGCCAGTGGTGACCAGGGAAGGTTCCCCAAGTGGGTGGTACCGCTCCCTGGGGGCCGCTGGCTCTAGGGAGGGTGGTAGTAGCCTCGGGTGCAATTAGTGGGCATTGAATAAAAATAAGGGGCTGTGGAAGCATAAGGAAAACAAGAGAAGATAAGAAAATTTTGAAAAACCATTTGTACGTGTTTCATCTGTTGTGTAACAGAGTTAAAGTCATAGTGATTACTTTATTTTCCAAATAAACACACAAAATACAAGTTATAACTGATCATTGGTCAAGTCTGAGGACGGGTGTTAACAAGCAAGTGTTGGCAGGCCAGCCTGACCTGTATTGTCAGGAAGTCCAGCATGCATCTGCAGCAGGAATATATGTGTGTAAAGACTTGTTTACAATTTGATACTGTATGGTTACATGATGCAATATTGTGTCATCAAAATTTCAATGCAGGAAAAAAAATCCCACAATTTACAATAAATTATTAAATTTAAGAGGTGTCTTTTTTTTTTAAATGAAGCAAATTAAAAAAAGTTAAAGGGTTAAAGAAAGTAGATTTCTGGGGGTTGGGGGAGGGGGAGCAACATTGAGTAATTTTATTTTTTGAAAAGAGGATGGTAGCGAATTCTATCAAACATTTAAAAAACAATTAATACCAATACTATATAGACTATTTGGGGAAATAGGTGAAGAAGGAGTCTTACCAAATTCTTTTTATGTTACAAATATGGTGCTGATACCTAAACCAGGAAAAGTCACAACAGAAAAAGAAAATTATAGACCAATATCCCTAATAAATATAGATGCAAAAATTTTAAATAAAATATTAGCAAATAGATTACAGCAACTTATCACAAGAATAATGTACTATGACCAGGTAGGATTTATACCAGGAATGCAGGGTTGGTTCAATATTAGGAAAGCTATCAACATAATTGATCAAATCAACAACAAAATTAACAGAAACCACATTATCATCTCAATAGATGCAGAAAAAGCTTTTGACAAAATACAACACCCATTCCTATTAAAAACACTACAGAGCATAGGAATAAATGGAGTGTTCCTTAAAATAATAAGTAGCATCTACCTAAAACCTTCAGCAAGCATCATGTGTAATGGGGACAAGCTAGAGTCATTTCCAATAAGATCAGGGGTGAAACAAGGATGTCCATTATCTCCACTGTTGTTCAATACAACTGGACCATGTACTGGAAATGTTAGTTTTAGCAATAAGAGAAGAAAAAGAAATTGAAGGTATTGGAATAGGCAAAGAAGAAACAAAGCTATCACTCTCTGCAGATGATACAATGATATACTTAGAGAATCTTAGAGAATCAAGTAAAAAACTACTTGAAATAATAAACAACTTTAGCAAATTTGCAGGCTATAAAATAAACCCACATAAATCATTGGCATTTCTATATATTACCAACAAAACCCACCAGCGAGAGATAGAAAGAGAAATTCCATTTCAAGTTACTGTAGACATTATAAAATATTTAGGAGTCTACCTACCAAAACAAACCCAGGAATTATATGAACACAATTATAAAACACTTTTCACACAAATAAAGTCAGATCTAAATAACTGAAAAACATCAGTTGCTCTTGGGTAGGCCGAGCTAATATAATAAAAATGACAATTCTACCTAAGCTAATTTACTTATTCAGTACCATACCAATCAAACTACTAAAAATTATTTTATAGAACTAGAAAAAATAATAACAAGATTCATTTGGAAGAACAAAAGGTCCAGAATATCAAGAGAACTAATGAAAAGAAATGAAGGGGAAGGTAGCCTAGCCATACCAGATCTTAAATTGTATTATAAAGCAACACTCATCAAAACTACTTGGTACTGGATAAGAAATAGAGTGGTAGATCAGTGAAATAAGTTAGGTATGCAAGACATAGTAGTCAATGACTACAGTAATCTACTGTTTGATAAACCCAAAGACCCCAGCTTCTGGGATAAGAAATCACTATTTGACAAAAACTCTGGGAAAACTGTAAAAGAATATGGCAGAAACTGGGCATAGACCAAAATCTCATCCCATATACCAAAATAAAGTCAAAATGAGTTCATGATTTAGATATAAAGACTGATGCTATAAGCAAACTGGGAGAGTAAGGAATAGTTCATCTGTCAGATTTATGGAGAACAGAAGAATTTGTGACCAAACAAGAGATAGAGAACATTTCAAAATGCAAAATGGATAATTTTGATTACATTAAATTGAAAAGTTTTTGCACAAAGTCAATGAAACCAAGATTAGGAGGGAAGTAGAAAACTGGGAAAGAATTTTTAGAACCAGCGTCTCTGATAAGGGCCTCATTTCTCAAATATATAGAAAATTAAGTCAAATTTATAATAATATAAGTTATTCCCCAATTGATAAATGGTCAAAGGATATGAACAGGAAGTTCTCAGATAAAGAAATTAAAGCCATCTATAGTTATATGAAAAAATGCTCTAAATCACTATTGATTAGAGAAATGCAAATCAAAACAACTCTGAGATACCACATCACACCTATCAGATTGGCCAACATGACAAAACAGGAAAATGATAAATGTTGGAGCAGATGTGGGAAAATTGGAACACTAATGCATTGTTGGTGGAGTTGTGAAATGATTCAACCATTTTGGAGAGCAATTTGGAGCTATACCCAAAGGGCTATAAAATTGTGCATACCCTTTGATCCAGCAATAGCACTTCTAGGTCTGTATCCCAAAGACATCATAAAAATGTGAAAAGGACCCATATGTACAAAAATATTTCCAGCAGCTCTTTTTGTAGTGGCAAAGAATTAGAAATTGAGGGGATACCCATCAATCGGGGAATGGCTGGACAAGTTATGGCATATGAATGTAATAGAATACTATTGTGCTATAAGAAATGATGAGCAGGTGGACTTCAGAAAAACCTGGAAGACTTATATGAACTGATGCCGAGTGAAGTGTGCAGAACCAGAAGAATGTCGTACACAGTAACAGCCACATTGTGTGATGACTAACTTTGATAGACTTAGCTGTTCTCAGCAATGAAAGGATTTAAGACATCTCCAAAGGTCTCATGATGGAAAATGCTATCCACATCCAAAGACAGAACTGTGGAGTTTGAATGCAGATTGAAGCATACTATTTGCTATTTTTTTCTTCCGTTTTGTTTTGTTTCCTCTTACTGGTGGTTCCTCCTATTGATTCTAATTCTTCCTTACAACACGACTAATGTGAAAATATGTTTAATAGAAATGTATATGTATAGCCTATATCAGATTGTGCGCTGTCTTGGGGAGGGGGGGAAGGAGGGGAAGAAAAATTTAAAACTCAAAAGCTTGTGGAAGTGATTGTTGATAAATCAAAATAAATTAATAAAAAATTTAAAAAAAAAGAGGACGGGAGGCCAAATAAGTTTGGAAGCCTCTGGTATAGGGAGTCACAGGGATGGTGATTAGATGGGGTAGCTCAATCAGCATCAAATTAGTGTCCTAATGTGCCAAAGTCCCAGGGCAGAGCTGTATAAAGCTACCATCCAGAGGTCCATCTCTCTTTTCCTCTCTAGTATTCTTCTCAACCAGTGTCCCAGCTGAACTCTCCTAGACCTTCTTCAGAATTTCCTTTTGTTTATCTTACTCTTTTCTTCAAGTAACCCAGCCTTTTAGTATGCCCCTGGAACAGTAGAAATGAAGCTAAAATCACAGCTATAAACAGGAATGTTTTTTAATCATCTAACCATAAATATATGTGTTGTGCTTTCTCCCCCCTTCCTGTTTTTTAGGATGCACCAAAGATAATTCCCAACATCTTTTCAGCTACGCCTTCAAAAATAGGAAAACATGAAACTATTACAGACGTTTTGATGCAAAGATGTCCAAAGGATTTATCTTGCATACTTAAAGGCATTCAAAGGTCTCCACAAATACCAGGAAACATTGAGGTCATCGTAGAGCTGTTGCATAATATTTCAAGAGTGTTGTCTGAAGATGTTGATGAAGTTAAGATGCAGGTGAGTCACCTTGCATATTTTCCAAAAGATTTGGATGTTGTCCAACTGGAATGAGAGGTACCTGTGGGATAGAGAGGGGAGAGCTGGCCATGTTGCCTCTTATATGCTTCTTCTTCATGATGACTTGCTAAGGTTGAGAAATATTTTCCATGTGGTAAGAACCACACGGTAGATAGAAGGTGCAGTAGATAGAGCACTGGCCCTGGAGCCAGGAGGACCTGAGTTCAAATCCTGCCTCAGACACTTAACATGTACTACTTGCATGACCCTGGGCAAGTCACTTAACCCAGATTGCTTCACAAAAACAAGCAAACAAAAACAAAACAAAAAAACTTTCCATGTGGAAAAGAATCAGAATTGTAGGGCATTAGGGCAGGAAGGGACTTCTGGCAAAGCTCAAGACCATAATTAGCAAAAACTGAAGTTTGAAATTGAATGGGGATGATTTCTAGAATCATAAACTAAATTGAAAAGGTCTCTAGAGTTGTTCCCATTTTATAGATTAGGAAACTGAGATCTAGAAAGGTTAGGGAACTTGCTTGAAGTCATACAACTAGTAAATGATAGAGTACCTGAAGAAAGGTTGGAGGTGGTAAGGGTGGAAGTGAGGTAGAGGGGAAAAGAGAATTGAATAGGTAATAAGATTTGACTTCTAGGCTCATGTTGAGATTGAGTGCAGCCCTAACACATTTAATTAATACTTGATGACTGATGAAAGGACTAGATGATTTTTTTTTTCTGTGACCTTAAGCAAGTCTGTATTCCCTTTAAATATAAAGCAGGTCTGGTAATAGAATATTGTTTTGGGTATCTCTGTTCTTTGGGATGTGTCCCCAAGGTCTCTGTTTTGCAACATGGTGATGCCTAGAGTCTTTCCCCCATAGATCATTGTGTATTGAGGTCTAAGGTCACTCCCTAAGGTATTCCTTTTCAATTGAATTTGTCATACTGAAAATGTTGTTGTCCTTGCCCTGGATGCCAGAATCACTAATTACAATTCTGTATGTTATATATTGCTTTAAGATTTTTAAAACACTTTCTTCAAAATAACTTTGTGAAAAAGGAAGTCCAAGTACAAATATTCCAATTTTACAGAAGAGGAAACTAAGGTTCAAAGAAATGAGGCTGATATGCAGTACAAGATAACTATATACATTTCAGAATGATAATATTATATGATGGTTAGTTAGTTACCTTGGCAATTATTTCCTTAAATTCAAGTCAATGAAGCAAGCAATTATTAAACACCTAAGTCAAGTCAGCCAGCATTTATTAAGAGCCTACTGTGTGCCAGGCTCTGTGCTAGGTTCTGGGGATATGAAGGTAAAAATGAAACACCTCTGTCATTGAGGAGCTTATATTTTATTTGGGGTGAAACAATATGCACAGAAAAAATTAAAAACAAGATATATACAAAGCAAATGGCAATTGTATATGGATCTTCCTAGATCATCATGGCACAGTGGAAAGAGAGCTAACTTTGGAGTCAGAAGACCTGAATACAAATGCAGCCTCTGTCACTTACTGCTTATATGATCTTAAGAGGTCACTATATGGGGGGCAGCTAGGTGGTGCAGTGGATAAAGCTCTGGCCCTGGAGTTAGGAGGACCTGAGTTCAAATCTGTCCTCAGACACTTGACACTAGCTGTGTGACCCTGGGCAAGTCACTTAACCCCATTGCCTAGTAAAAAAGAAAACAAACAAACAAACAAAAAAAGAAGTCACTATATCTCTCTTCTCTAGGCTTCAGTTTCCTCATCTATATAATGAAGGAGTTGTCCAGATGGCCTTTGAGGTCCATTTCAGCTTTACATCTATGATCCTATGGCCTGGGTTCAAATTGTACCACCAACACTTAATATCTTTGGCATCTTTGATTAGTCTCTTAACCTCCCCGGGCTTGAGTTTCCTTATCTGTTAAATGACGTGGCTGAATTAGAAAGTCTCCAAAGTCCCGTATGGTTCTAAGCCTGTGAGGTTATGATCCTATGAAGTTAATTCACCCGGTCCTTACTTGTAAAATGAAGGGGTGACCTAGATGACCTCAAAGGCCCCTTCCAGTTCCAAGTCTGTGATCCTATAACTTACATAGTTGTCCTATAGCTGGAGGCAGAGTATTGTGTGGATAGAGTGCAGTATTTGTAGCTGGAAACACTCGGGTCAAAATCATGCCAGGGACCTATTGGCTGTGCAATCATGGGAGAAGTAGTAGAGTAGTGACAGCAGCAACAACAGCTAGCAATTACACGGTGCTTTCACATTCACAAAATGCTTTAAGAATATGACCTTATTTCATCCTCACAATAGTCCTGGGAGGTATGTGCTATTATCATCATCCCCATTTTACAGGTGAAGAAATTGAGGAAGACAGAAGGTAAGTGATTTTTCCAGGGTCACACAGTGAGTAAATGTCGTAAGCTGGATTTGAACTTAGGTTTTCCTGATTCTAGGTCCGGGGCTCTCTCCACTGTCTCCTAGTTGTACTGGGAAGAACACTGGCCTTAGAGAAACATGTAAAAAATATAGTGCTGGACTTGGAGTAAGAAAGACTAGATTTGGGGGCAGCTAGGTGGTGCAGTGCTCTGGCCTTGGAGTCAGGAGGACCCAAGTTCAAATCTAGCCTCAGGCACTTCACGCTTACTAGCTGTGTGACCCTGGGCAAGTCACTTAACCCCAATTGCCTCACCAAAAAAAATAAAAATAAAAAAAATAAAGACCAGATTTCAATTTTGGCTCAAATACCTAACTAGTTTTGTGTGACTAAGCAAGTCACTTCTCTGTTTTTCTATTTCCTCATCTGTAAAATGGGTGTAATAAATAACACTTGTATTACTTTCCCAGGCTTGTTGTTGGGCTCAGCTGAGACAATAGATGCAAGGCATTTTTGGGAACATTCAAGTGCTTTAGAAACATCCATTATTGTAGTTGCTGTTATCATCATTACCTAGTTAACACATAATGTTCCTTTGTAGAGCTACAGCATCATAGCAAATCATATTCTGGACAGCAGAAGCATCTCACACTGGACCTTTGTCCCTGAAAGAAGCAGTAGCTCTATCCTGTTGCAGTCAATGATTTCTTTTGTGAAGAACCTCTTACTACATGAACATTCCCTTGACATCTCAGAAGAATTCATTCACATCCTGGGCATCAACATATCAAAAGACAGTGGCCAAGAGAGTTTGAGTTTTTCCATGAAGGTGAATGATACTGAGAATGAAGTCACCGGGTTGGTGCTTCTCCCACAGGAAGAGCTTCAGAAGCTATCTTTGCCTTCCCAAGCCATCAGCATTGCCTTCCCCACACTAGGGGCCATCTTGGAAGCCAGTTTCTTTGAGAATGTCACTGTGAATGGTCTCATTCTGTCTGTCATCTTGCCCAAGGAGCTCCAAAGGATCTCACTGGTTTTTGACAAGATCACCAAATTTAGAGGTGGCAGAACACAGTGTGTTGGCTGGCACCCGACAGAGAATAAGTGGGATGAGGAAGCCTGTGAAATGGCCCTGGATGGCATGGACCAGACTCTTTGTAGTTGTCAATCAAACAAGAGATTTACTTCTTTCTCAATTCTTATGTCGCCCCATGTCCCTGAGAGCACAGTTCTGCTTTATATCATGTATATTGGCCTGGGCATCTCAATTGGTAGTTTAATTCTTTGCTTAATCATTGAGGCCATGGTCTGGCGCCAGGTAATGAAGACAGAGATCTCATACTTACGCCACGTTTGCATCGTGAACATTGCTGCCACACTTCTGATGGCAGATACGGGCTTCATTGTAGCTTCCCTCTTTAGCAATCTAGCACAACACCATAATGGTTGTGTGGCTGTTACCTTTTTTATTCACTTCTTTTACCTCTCTGTTTTTTTCTGGATGTTCGTGATGGCACTTCTCATCCTTTATGGAATTGTGATCGTTTTTCATACTATACCAAAGTCTGTTGTAATGACTTCTGCCTTCTCTGTAGGATATGGGTGTCCTTTGATAATTGCTGTCATTACAGTTGCTGCCACTGAACCAGGCCAAGGCTATGTGCGACCCATGACCTGTTGGCTCAACTGGGATAATACCAAAGCCCTACTTGCCTTTGTTGTCCCAGCCCTGGCCATCGTGGTGATGAACTTGATCACAGTAGGAATAGTCATAGTAAAGACTCAGCGACCTTCCATCGGCAGCCCAATAGCTCAAGAAATGGCTACTATAGTGAGAATAAGTAAGAATGTTGCCATCCTCACACCATTGCTGGGACTGACCTGGGGCTTTGGAATAGCCATAGTCATAGAAAAGAATTCCCTGGCATTCCACATCATCTTCTCATTACTTAATGCTTTCCAGGTATGTATAAATTCTATTGATATATTTTAATGGGGAGAGTGAGAAAGCACAGGAGATAGAAGGAGTTATAGTGATGTCAAAAGAGGGCTGAATTTTTAGTCAGAGGACCTGTGTTTAAACTCTGGTTCTGCCACTTTCTATATATGCATAACTTTGGGCCTCAATTTCCTCATTTCTAAGTTGATCATATGAACTCAAAACTTCTGGCTCTAATTAAATTATCCTAAGGAGTTTCATGGAAGGAAGTGTGTGGGGTCTGATATACTACTGGACAATTCATTACTTAAAGCCCATTGAAGTATTGTAAAGATAGAATTTCATAATGTTAATAGCAGTGTGGAGGTATCACAGCTTAGTCAATAGAATGTTAGGCCTAGACTCAGGAAGAGTTGGGTTCTGATCCCATCCTTTTTCTTCCATGTATTTGGAAGCTATGGTTATTTGATATAGTGACATATATTAAAAAACATTATTCCTATACTTTAGGGGGCTGACATCATCATCATCATCATCATCATCATCATCATCATCATTATTATTATTATTATTTTATTCTCATATTTTTGTAAGGTACAGAAAGAAGCAATCCTGGGACAAGTCGTGATCTTGCTATTATTCTTTTATATTCTGTGTTCTGTGGACTACTACACTGGTGGATAAAATAACTACTTTTTGTAGTTAAATGAAAAAATTAGAATTTAAGCTTGTAGTCTGTAGAATTCACTGAAAGCATCCTTGGTATAACTACAGTAGTAGATAGGACGGTAGAGATGACATGTACCTCATTTTTTCCCTACATGACTTCGATCTCAACCAGATCTCTGAAATTGTATGTAGCTTGTTGATTATAAATATTTGGGATGGTGACATCTACTAAAAATGTTGTTTTTAGTTTGTTTTTTTTGCAATTGAGGTTAAGTGACTTTCCCAGGGTCACACAGCTAGTAAGTATCAAGTGTTTGGTCTGAGGTCGATTTTGAACTCAGGTCCTCCTGACTTCAGGGCCATTGCTCTATCCACTGTACCACTTAGCTGCACCCAAGTTGTTCTTAAGTTTTTATGAGTCAAAGTTGTATCTGAGTAATTGTGCATAAGTTTGGTCTGTCTTGCAGGTCTGGCTGTAGCCCAGTTGGGTTGAGTTTTAAATGATATTTTAAAGTTTGTATTTGTGGTATGACAGGTAGAAAACTTCTTGGAAAAGATATGTTGTAGAGAATAATAAAACTAATTACTGATACTTCTATAGCACTTTAAAGTTTTCAAAGTTTTTTTTTTTTTACAAAAATCTCAGTCCTGATCCCATAGCTGCTATCACATTTCTCCCCAAGCTACCTTATGGTCAACCATTTCCTATTTATTTGTTTTTATTCTGTTTGTCTTTGTGTGGCTGCTTAGGAGTAAGGATTGTTTCATTCATTGTCTTAGCATTCTTAGCACCTAGCATAGTGCTTAGTAAACACTTGCTGATCTATTGATTCTTAAACTCTGTGAAGTAGGTACTACAGGTAATATTATCCCCATTTTACAGATGAGGAAAATGAACCAAGAGCATTCTGGTAAATGTCAGGGGTAGGATTTAAACCTAAATCTTTTTCTGACTCCAGTTTCAACCCTTTCAGACAATGGATCAGATAAGGGACTTCTAATTATTGTATTGACAATGATTGGTGGCACTCCACTCATGCTGATCATTATGGGCTTAAGTGTCAAACTTTGGTGGCTAATCACGTCCAGAATATCTGCAATACTGTGGCTGAAAGTGGGCACAGTAGGCTTCTCTAATACCTACTTAATCTCCATTCATATTCACTTTAATTTTGATTCATGAATCCAGAACCATATTGGAAGTTTGACTTTTGCTATTGTTTTTTGTTTGCTTGTTTGTTTTGTCTGGAACTGTTAATTTCATTTGTGTAGGGAACCCTCATGTGGAAACTGTTCCTATTAATGCAGATTGATGATTCTCTTGTAACTGCTAGTCCTAGAGAACTGCCTGTTATGAGCGGTTTAGTGACTTGCTCAAGGTTACCCAGCTAGTATGTGTCAGAGGTAACACTTGAAACAAGGTCTTTTTGTCTCCCAGTCTAGCCTTGTATTTGCTATGCCATATTGTCTCTCTTGTTTGAAGTTATCTATAATTATTCCACTTAGGTAATCTATATAAAGCATTGTTCAAATGATAAATCACTATATAAATACAGGCTATTATTATTGTCATCATCATCACTGTTGTCTCTTCATTTTTTTCGGATGGCATTAACATAGAAATCCTGAAACAATTCTGCTATATATTACTTTATATTTAATGTTCAGCAGTCTATTGTATAGGTGGATAAAATGACTCTTTTGTAAATCAATAAGAATGTTGGGGATGCAATCTCATCATTTGTAGACCTGCTTAAAGCATCATTAGGACTACTCCAATAGCAGATAGGTCCATAGAAGCAGCTAGGTGGACCATTGGGTAGAGTAATGGGGGTACGGAGTCAGGGAGACTTGAGTTTAAATCCGGCCTCAGATTAGTTGTGTGACCCTGGACAAGTCATTTAAACTCTGTCTGCTTCAGATTCTATAAAATGAGGATAATAATAGCACTTATCTCCCAAGGTTGTTGGGATGATCAAATGAAATAATATTTATAAAGTGCATAGCATGGTGTCTGGTAAAAAGAGTTTGATAAATGCTTGTTTCCTTTCTCCCTCTTCCCTCCCTTCCTTCCTTCTTCCCTTCTTTTTTCTTTCTTTATTTCCTTCCTCTCTCCCTCCCTCCTTCCTTCCATCCATCCATCCTTCCTTCCTTCCTTTTCTTCTTCCTTCCTTTTTTCTCCTTCCTTCCTACCAGGTGTGCTCTATGTGTAGCTATAGGATGAAGGAGAAGGGAAATCAGCATTTATACAATGCCTACTATGTATCAGACACTATGCTAAGCTATGGGCAGGAAAACAAGGATAGCATGTAATTTGTCCTATTCCCACATGGCTTTGATTTCTTTTGTAAGTTCTCAAACTCAGATCTTTGTTGAGCCCATATCCAACACTCTTTCAGACATAGACCAGATTGGGACCAGGCAAACTGTTGTACTGGTACAATATACCAGTTCTTTGCCTCTCTTTAAAAAGACAGCTGAGAATACTTTGATCTCTGGCATGCACCATTTTAGTGTGTTTCAAAGATTTAGCAATATTTCATCTAAATATGATTTTGTTTTCCAAAAGAAAACAAAGTGTTGAATTTTGTATTTATTGTTTTCTTTTTTGTTTTGTTTTGTTTTTATAAATACTTCTTTTCCTTTCCTGTTTCCAAGGGCTTCTTTATTTTAGCGTTTGGAACGTTCCTGGATCAGAAGGTACTGTAGCTAGTTTTTGTTTTTGTTTTTGTTTTTTAAATTTATGGCACTGACAGTCTGTCTATCTACTCATTTCAGTCATTCTTTTGTAAATGTGTTCATGCTATCATATGTACAATGATGATAAAGGAAAGCACAGTACAAAGCCCTTCTCTAATGTTACAGTGGTTAAGTTAACTAGCATACAGGAACTTTTGGTATAAATTTAAATATATATGTACATATATATACATATATATTTAAATGATTTCTTAAAAAGTCTTATTCTCCCTAACTTTACTTTTTCTATTCCTGTCACTGTCATCCTTCTAGTCACCCAGAGTAGAAGTCTGAGTGTTACCTTTTACTTATTCTTCTACTTCACTCCCTACATGCAAGCAGTTTTGACTATTCTGCCTCAGTAATATCTGTCATATCTGCTCTTCTTTTTTTCATCCTGACTGCCAAAACTCTAATACATGGCTTTGTTATCTTTCATGCAAACTGTTTCACAATGGTCCTCCTTGCCTCCAGACTTACTCTCCTGCAAACTATTCCAACACAACTGTTAAAATAATATGTCTTATGTACAGGCCTGCTCATGTCACTCCTGTGCCTTAAAAAAGCAAAAAAACAAAAAACAAAAACAAACAAACAAACAAACAAAAACCTTTCATGACTCTCTGTTATTGTTTTTTTTTTTTGGGGGGGGGCAAGGCAATTGGGGTTAAGTGACTTGCCCAAGGTCACACAGCTAGCGCATGTTAAGTGTTTGGTCTGAGGCCAGATTTGAACTCAGGTCCTCCTGACTTCAGGGCCGGTGCTCTATCCACCGCGCCACCTAGCTGCCCCATGACTCTCTGTTATTGACAGAATGTCCAAACTCTCTTGCCTGGCATTTCAGATTGTCCTCAGCATCCTTTGCTAGTTTATCATTTAAATCATGTCTCCTAACCATAGATATTTCTCAGTGTTTGCCTTAGGCCCTTTTCTTTCTATTATACTCTCTTTCTTGAGAACCTTGTTAGCTTCTGTGGATTCAACTATATATGTGTGTGTGTGTGCGTGTGTGTGTGTGTATACATCTATACGTATGTATACATGTATATATATACACACATGCACACACATAAATATATGCATATATAATAAATATATATTAATATGTCTATCATCTATCTATCTATCTAATCTTTTAGCTCTAGATCTGGAATATTATGATCTGTCTTTTCATTTGCTTCCCCTGGCCCACCAACTGATTATTCGTCCATCCATCCATTCATCCTTCCATCCATCCATCCATCCATCCATCTTGTCTATCTATCTATCTGTCTGTCTGTCTGTCTCAGTCCTACGTCATCAACTGCTTATTGGACATTTCAAACTGGAAGTCCTACAGATATTTTAAACTCAACAGGTCTAAAACTGAACTCATCTTTCTACCCAAATTTCCTCTTCCAAACTACCCTATTTCTATGGAAGGCACCACCATTCCAGTTTCCCAGGTCCATAATTTTGGCACTATGTCAGACTTCTCATTTTCCCTAAGCAGTCAGCTGTCACATCTTGCCATTTCCACTTTTACAACGTCTCTCACATATGGCCTCTTTTCTCCACTCACACAGCTGCCACTTTAGTTGAGGCCTTAATCACCTCTGACTTAGATTATTGTAATGGCCTCCTAATTGTGTTCCTTCCCTCAAACCTCTGGTACTGCAGTCCTTTGTGCATACAGTGAACAAAGTAATTTTTCCTTAAGCACAGATCTAATCATGTCATTCCCCTACTCAATAAATTCCAGTGGTTTCCTACTTCGAGGTTCCTCAGTTTAACTTTTAAAGTTTTATCCAACCTGGCCCCAGTCATTCTTTTCAGCTCCATTGGACATAATTTCCCTTCCTTTATTCTTGCTTCAAGTAGAGGTTGGACTTAATGACCTCTGAAAGTCCTTCTAGTGTAGAGATTCTATGATTCTGTCCTTTAGGAAAGGGTGAGATGAGGCCAAAGTGGTCCAGGTTTCCTCCTTTATTAAGGAAATAGGGCTCGAGTGGAGCCCAGAACAGTGGATTAATTTGTATAAGGAGAAAGGAGCAGGGATAGGTGGAACAAGAGAAGCAAGTGAAAAGACCAATCATTAGTAACTAAAAGTGATCTCAAAAGCCCAAAGTTCCACTGCTTTTGCATGGCAGGCCAGGACCCCATTGTTTCACAGGCCCCTTGTTACTTATCCTATAAAATAGAGACAGTATCCCTGGTGTGGTTTTTCTAGTTTTCTTTTTCACATCAGTGCTGAGCATATTGAATATGGTGCTTTAATGAATACCAACTGATGAACCCTGGGGAGGATTTATAAATGTCTCTGTTCCTGTGCCCCAAGAGGGTGGGGTACAACAAATACACAAGTAAGTAAATACAAAATATGTGCCAAATAATTTAATGGAGAGAATGCTAATGATTTTTTTTTTAATTTACAGATAAGAGATGCCTTAAAGGTCAGAATATCTTCTGTAAAATGGCTGTCCAGACTATCAGAGGTAGAAATCTCATCTTATTTAAATGTTTATAAGTTTAATTAGTTATCATTTTTCTAGTTTTAATCATGTTCAAGCAGTTGGCCATTGAGTAAAAAAAATATGTTTAAAGAGGGGTTTGGATGAGATATAAGAAATAAAATATCATAAGACATGAAAACTGGAAATCTCTGGAAAATCTTCCATGTAAATAAAAAAAAAATAGGTAAAGGAGGCATCATAGAGACCAGTTGGGGGAGGGAAGATATTTTGACATCTGGGACTTTTAAGTGCCCCTTACTCATACAATTTGTACCCTTTCCAGAGAATAGCCAAGGTCAGAGGCGGGAGAAAACACTTAAATAAGCCTCTTTTGTTATTTGTCAGCAGTTCTGATAATAAAGGGAAAGGGCTGTGAGTAAAAGCTAAAACCATTAGCTGAGGATTTCAGTTTTCTATGCCATTGCTGTCCTTGGTAGTCATAGATAATTAAGATGATTAATTGTTCACCATTAATTTTTGCTTGAGTGATAATCTTGGGGACTCTAATTGTGTTTTCTTTCCCAATAGCATTTTTCTTCTGAATCGTCACATCATCCCACCAAAGAGTCACACTAACTTGCGTACCACTGAAGGTGAGTACAAAGGAAGGATACTCAAGTTGGCATATCTCCCATAAGCAATTTCTTTGAAAAGCTATACCATAAAGACCATTTTTACTCATGTAAAACGCATTTCCATACTGAAAACATTTTCACTTAGTAGCAGTTGGGAATGTATATAAACTTCTAAGTCATTAGTGTGCACATTATACAAATCCCAAGATAGGCACCCCAGAATTTTCCTAGCAGCCTAGGAATTAGACTAGTTTCTTTGTTTTAGGGGTGGGGGAGGGAAGTGTCCATCTACTGAATTCTCCTTTCTTTCTAGCCCCAAACCTCCCAGGACTGCAGCATTTGCTGGAAGCAGCCCAATTTAGCCATTCCACCTCCAAAACTTGAGGCTATATCAATCTCATATAAGGTCAGAACTAGATGCCACCTTCTTAAATTTGTTTTTTAGTTGAGTCTGACTCTTTGTAATCCCATTTGGGGTCTTCCTGGCAAAGATCCTAGAGTCATTTGCCATTTCCTACTCCAGCTCATTTTGCAGATATGGAAATCGAGGCAAACAGCATTAAATGACTTGCCCAGGGTCACGCTGGTAGTAAGTGTCTGAAGCCATATTTGAACTCAGGAAGATAAGTGTTTTCAACTCCCAGTCCGGTACTCTATCCACTGTGCCACCCTAGCTGCACCTAGATGGCACCTTAAATGTCTTCTAATCCAACCATCTCATGCTGCAGATGAGAAAATGTGGGCCTTAGAGACATAATGATTTGCCTATGGTCACACAGGCAAAGTGGCAGAGCTGCAACTTGAAGGTAGATTGTGCATCTGTGTTGATGACATCTTGTGAATTATAAATCCATCCATGACAGCATATGTATGTTATGTTGCAATCTGCAAAGCACATAAAGTCAATTGTTGTTACAATCTCATTCTTCTCAGATGATGACCCTAGGATCTTAGCATCATACTTTTAGAACTGGAAGGGATTTTTAAAGGTCACCTCGTGCAACTTCTTCATTCTAAAGATGAAGAAGCTGAGACCCGAAGGAAAGACCCTAGAGTGACTCCTTTTGCATCAATCAACCCATTGCTGGATGACTGGAAACCGTACAAGCTCAGAAGACTATATTTCATCTGAGTGTGCAGGAACATCTAGTCCTTACATTGGTTTGCAGATTTACTCTGTATGCCGTGTAACAAGCTTTGGCAGGAGAACCAACCTAACTACGTGAACATTCAGCTGAGCTGCATCTCCAACAGATGGAATACAGAAAATAATTGATGAAAAGTATCAAGCACAGGATTCTAGACTTTTTATTGGAAGGCCTTGATGGAAACTTTTCTTTGAAGAAATAGTTAAATATAACAGAGAGAAAACAGTTGGTATTTTCTGCCATGGGCCCAGTTCAATTTCCAAGGCCATTTGTCAACTGAGTTAACCAGAACAATGCTTAGGGCACAGATTTAAATACAAATTTGAAACTCCCACTGCTGGTTTCTTCTTTCTGAGATCACCTTCTATTTACATTGTATATATCTTGTACATACACAGTTGTTTGCATGTTGTTTCTCCCAATATGAGCTCCTTGAGAACAGAAATTGTATTTTTCCCTTTATTTGTGTTTGTGAGGCTTAGCACAATGCCTGGCACATAGTAGGTTGTTAATAAAAGCTTGTGGATGATGGTGGTGGTGATAATAATGATGATGATGACTTTGATGACCGAATGACTTGCCCAAGGTCACACAGGAAGTGTCAGCATCAGGTCTGAAACATCAGGTCCTTAAGGTTTTTGTTGTGGCAGAAAGTTACAAAGTATAATAATGCTGATGATGAGCATTGTATGTCCCTTAGCATCTACCAAAGTGCTCTGAATACAGCAAGTGTGTAGTATTATCTGAATGAATTTTGTTAAACTTTTTGACATGGGTAGCATTATGACTGATAGCAGCTAGATGGCACAGTCGATAGAGTGCCAGTCCTGGAGTCAGGAATATTCATCTTGTAGTTGTGTGACCCTGGATAAGTCACTTATTCCTATTCGCCTCAGTTTTCTCATCTGTAAAATGAGCTGGAGAAGTGGCAAACCACTCCAGTATTTTTGCCAAGAAAACCCCAAATGGAGTCACGAAGAGTCAGACAGGACTGAAATGACTGAACAACAAAAAGCAATAGTTGTAGTTTGATGGCTAAATCCATACTGCCGTGTATGAGGACAAGTCCTAGAGACAGCAAAAATCTCTGACTCAGGGTCAACCCAAGGGCCTGTATTCATCCTTTTGAAAGTCTGGCAGTTCTTAGGCATCACTAACCAACCTAGGACTTTTGACAAAGAAAGTGCTAATTATGCAAAGGAGTTATTCTTTACTAGAGAGAGTCATTAATAAATTTGGAGAAAGGTAATCTTTAGTAGGAATGCTTTGCAGTCAGATAGAAATAACTAATTTCATCAGACATTTCTCAAGGAGAGTGAAAATGAAAGGAAGATTGTTAAAATAACTGGGCTATTAGGATACTGTGTGACCTTGGGCAAGTTGTTTCATTTCTCTGGGTCTCAGTTTCCTCATCTATAAAACAAAAGAATTGGAGTAGGGGACTTCTAAAGTCCCTTCCATTTCTAAATTTGTGATACTACAATCCAATGGTCATCACCTTAGAAGAATCAAGAATTCAGGGTTCTAGTTGTCATGCCAATATTATGCCTCACTTTCTTCACCTATAAAATAATGGGGCTGGACTAATTAATGGTGTCAAATTCAAATGTTAACCTATCCTTGTACCCTATATTGACCCAGAAAACCACAAATTAACATTATCTACATTGTATTATGTTTTTATTCATTTTGTGAAAAATTTCCCAGTAACATTTTAACTGGTTGGGACTGCAGGAGAAATTTTACAGGCAGTTTGGCCCAATCTGGCCTTGAATTTTATACCTCTGGAGATAATCCTCAAGGTCCGTTATGAGTCTGACATTCTTGGATTCCATAATTCCATAACTATTGATGGATGTGGTGTTGGGTGGAGAACTTTATGTTTTATTGCTCATAACTGACTATTTTGTTCATCTTTCCTAGCAGGGCATCCTTACTTCTGGAGGAGAAGATTCCAAGAGAGGAAACAGACTTCATCTTGCCTTCTTTGCATTTGGACATATGAAGGAAACTTCTAATTTATGTGGATTTTTTTTTGGGGGGGGGGAGGCAGTGACTAGAGGGAGAGTCAGACTGCTGAGCACTGTCTCTGTCTCTGCTTTTCAGGGACGCTAAGTATTTCCCCTTCTAATCAACAATTTATATGTCCAAAATGTGTGGTGTTTGAATATCTTTATGTTATACTGGGAAAGATAGTATGGACAGTGAGACTACACCCTGTTGTTTTAGATCTTTCTGCTCTTCTGCAAAGAATCAGATTTGCCATCTTGGCCAGGTCTTGCGTGGGCCACTTTCAAAGAATCTTGGAATGGAAAGGGATTTTGTGGAGAGAAAATAGGGAGATGTGGGCTCTGATGATAGAAAACATAGAGTCCCCAATTAGATAGTCCAATTAGATAGATTCAGAGCTGGTTGAATGAACAGACTTAAAGACTTAATGATGCCATGTCAAGTCTCCAGTAGAGTGTCCCAGAAGTCCATGCTTGTCTCTGCCAAAACATTTTCATCAGTACTTTGGGAAAAGGACTAGATGACATGCTTACTCAATTTTCAGATGATACAAAACTGGGAGTATTAGCTAACATTACTAGATGACAAAGTCTAGACAGAAAAAAAAATCTTGATAGACTACAATATTGGGCCAAAACCAATAAGATCAAATGTAATAGGGATAAATGCAGGGGTGTAGTAGTAATTGTTTAGCAACCAGCTCTCTGAAAAAAAATGTACACAGGTCACTTTTAAGTTTAATCTGCATTCTTAACATTTTCCTCATTACCTTCTTAAGTCTGGATGATCAACACAACAGTAATATACTCTGATTTGTAGCACTTGCTGATTTTTGAGATGTAAATGCTCACAATGAAAATTTAATAATTGGTGCTCCCAAGTTTGTTTGAACTGACTTTAGCACACCCCTGGACACAGTTTTGCACTTGAGTTCAAGAAACAGATTTCATAAGTATAAGATGGGGAAGGCAGTACTAGGTAGCAATAAGTCTGAAAAAGATCTCAGTGATTTTAGTGGACTACAAGCTCAATGTGAGTTTTAAGTGTGATGTATACATCGGTAAAAAGCTAATGTGAACTTGGGTTGCATTAAAAGGCTTGATTCCGATTATGATAAAGTATTCATCCTGCTGTACTTTTAGCTGGTTTATTGTGTTTAATCCTGGGTGACATATTTTAGGAAGTACAGTGATAAGCTGAAGGATAACCAGGATGTTAAAAGGCCTTGAATAAAGGTCCTTTAAGGATCAGTTGAAAAAAATTTGTAAACTTTAGCTTGGAGGTGAAAAAAAGGCTGGGGGTGGGGTGAGATAGTAGTCTCCAAATATTTGGAAATCTGTCATATGCAAGAGGGATCAAATTTGCTCTCTCTGGTTCCAGAGAGGATAACTGGGAATTATGGGTAGAAATTCCAAGATGGATAAGGAGGGAAATAAGAATTTATCAAACACTTACTATGTGCTAGGTGGAGATAGCTAGGTGGCTCAGTGGACAGAGCACCAGGCCTTGCATCAGCAAGACTCAAGTTCAAATCCAGCCCCAGATACTTACTAGCTGTGTGACCCTGGGCAAGTCATTTAATCTCTGTTTACCTTAATCCATTGGAGAAGGAAATGGCAGAGCACTCCAGTATCTTTGCCAAGAAAACTTCATAGACAGTATTGGTGTACTATGGTCAATGGGGTCATGAAGAGTAGGACAAGATTGAATGACTGAGCAAGAACATGTGCCAGGTGCTGTGCTAAATGCTTTACAATTATCTCATTTGATGCTCACAGCAAACCTGGGAAGTAGATTCTATTATTATCCCCACTTTACAGATGAGGTAACTGAGGCAAATTGTTAAGTGACTCGCTCAGGGTCACATAGCTAATAAGAGTCTGAGGCCAGATTTGAACTCAGGTCTTCCTGATTGAAGTCGAACACACTATCCGCAGTGTCCACCTAGCTGTGTATAATAAGGCATATGATAAGGAGCTCACTAACTCAAAAGGCAGCTCATACACTATGGAGACTGTTTTAGATCTTTATTCTCTCACCTAAAGTTATAGTTACCCCTCTAGCTTTTTGTCATTGCTAATGTGATAAGAAGAGTATTGGTTTCTTCAATCAAATTGTTAATAAAACTGTGAAAAGGACCAATACCCTATGGCTCTTCAGTAGAAAACTTTCTCTAGTTTGACATCAGTCCATTGATTAGTATTGTTTGGGTTCAACCAGCTATGAAACTCCTCAAATTGACTGCCGTTAGCCCACATTTCTCCAATATCAGGTTAAACACTATCAAGTGTTTTTCAAAGTTTGGATACAATATGTCTACAGTATTTTCCTGACTTATCAGTTCAATAGTAACTGTCTGAAAATCAGTTCCATTGTTTTTCAGTCATGTCTGACTCTTCATGATACCATTTAGGGTTTGGTTTTTTTTGTTGTTGTTGTTGTTTTTTTTGGTGAGGCATTTGGGATTAAGTGACTTGCCCAGGGTCACACAACTAATGAGTGTTATGTGTCTGAGGCTGGATTTGAACTCAGGTCCTCCTGACTCCAGGGCCAGTGCTCTATCCACTGCGCCACCGAGCTGCCCCTAAACATTTAGGGTTTTCTTGACAAAGTTACTAGAGTGGTTTGCCATTTCCTTCTAGAGGACATTTTACAAATGAGGAAACTGAAGTGAACAGGGTTAAGTGACTTGCCCAGGGCCACACAGTTAGTAAATATCTGAGACTAGATTTGATCTCAGGGAGATATCTTCCTGACTCCAGGCCCAGCACTCTTATCCACTGCACCACCTAGCTGCTCTGATTAGCAATTAGTTTGCTCTATTTTGCTCTGCTGGAATCATTCATGCTTCCTTAAATAGTCATAGGAAATAACCAGTGAAAACACAATGACTTTTGACCAGAATTTCGGATAACTTCTCATTGGCCTCTCCCTGCCACCTTTGTTGCATTTGTTAACTATGTTAAGATGCAGTTAATTCCAGTTCATCTGAGCAAAAGTTTTACCTGAGATCTCAGCCTATGTAGATTCTGTTGGGTAGCTGAGGGCGTGACAGGTATTGGCCAAGTATTCCCTAGACACCTCAACTCAGGTATAATCCCGGAGAATTGTACTGTGTCCAACTAGGTCATCTTTGTCTCATTAGGAAGAATGAGAATGTCATGCATTTTTTTTTATTCTCTTCAAATTTGGATGGCTTAGGTGGTCAGTCTGGTTTTCACTGGATATTATGCTTCTGTGTAATGAAGGCAGTGACGTTCCCCAAATTCAGATAGCAAGTTACTTCTCTGTGCTTAAAGTATAAATTATAGATTCATAGAATGTCAGAACTGGGAGGGTCCTTAAAGATCACCTATTTCAATTGCTTTATTTTTACAGGTGATTAAACTCAGGCTCAGGGAAGGTAAATGAGTTTGCCTGTGGTCACAGAGCAAGTGTGTATAAGAGATGGAACTAGAACTCAGGTCTCCTAACTCCCAGAACAGTGTATTTTCACTAGACCACGCTTTGTTGTTCAGTCATTCAGTTATGTTCAACTCTTTGTGACCCCATTGTGACCCAACTCTTGTGTGACCCTTTGTGACCCTTTTCTTGGCAAGGACACTGGAGTGATTTGCCGTTTCCTTCTCCAGTGGATTAAGACAAACAGAGGGCAAGTGACTTGCCCAAGGTCACACAGTTAGTGAGTGTCTGAGGCTAGATTTGAACTTGAGTCTTGCTGACTCCAGGCCCAGTGAGCCACCTAGCTGCCACACTACCTCTAAGAATGTTCTTTGGACTAGTCTGGCAATGCAGTATTAATCCTTAAAAAGATGAAACTCAGAGGAGTGGAGATGAAGAGAGATCATTTTTCAGCTGGAGATCAGCTCATTTACTTAACTTTGTGTGTAAGCAAATCCCTTTTAAAATGGGAACCATTCTAGAGAGAGGATTAGGTAACAGGCAGGTGCTGTTCTAAAGAAAAAAAGAGTGCTTTATGAGTTAGAGCACTGCGTAGGAATAGGAAATAAAGCTCATTAATCAGGAAAGGGGAGGGGGAGGAGTTTTGATACGTACCCCAAACCTATCCAATGTCACTGATTTTATGTACAAGTGGGGAAGGGGAAAGTGTTTGCCTGAGGGGTTGCCTCTGCCCACTTTGTGAATCATTGGGACTTGGACAAGACTATTCCAGTCTTCCAACTATGAATGTGATGGACATTTGGACCTGCAAAAAGCCTAGGCAAGCGATTATCAAAAAAGGGTGAACGGGATTGACTAGTAAGACAGGCTGTTTTTAGAAGGAAAAATATCTTAGAGATAGCTGCAACTATCTTGGAGAATGCTGGAGCTCTCTATCACAGAATTATTGCTCCATTTCAACATTCCTTTAAGAACTTGCACGGGATGGAGAAGGCAATGATGGGATAGGCATTGTCTCTATTTGCCAATGGGAAAACCTAGGCACAGAGAGGGGAGATTGTTGGCCTAAGACCAAGAGTGAACCACTGTCTGAGCTAAGAATGTAACCTTAGGTCTTGGGACTCAGAGTCTAAAACTCTGAGCACTATGGAGGGGTCTGACTCTTCATTGTTATTATACCACGAGCAAATATAATATCTGACCTATAGTCATTCATCAGGAATTTTGGAGATTGATACCAAATTGGAGGGAAAAAGTAACAAGCTCTTATGTTGTGCTGTATGTAGGCATTTTGTAAGGCCCTAGAAGCAGTGATGAGGCATACTAATATCACTGGATGACTACACTGTTTTTAACAAAATTCAGCCAATAACAATCTTTATAGTTAATATTTATATATAGCTTTAAGGTTTGCAAAGTACTTTACATATATCATCTCATTTTATTCTCACAACAAGCCTTCAAGTATTATCATCTCAATTTTTTACAGATGAGGAAACTGAAGCTGAGAGAAGTTAAGACCCCTGTATTTAGGGTCACACAGTTAGGAAGTGTCTGAGGTAGGATTCAAACTCAGTTCTTCTCTTTTTTTTTAAATTTATTTTTAGGCAATTGGGGTTAAGTGACTTGCCCAGGGTCACACAGATAGTAAGTGTCAAGTATTTGGTCTGAGGTTGGATTGGAACTGAGGTCCTTCTGACTTCAGGGCTGATGCTCTATCCACTGCGCCACCTAGCTGCCCCTACATGCAGTTCTTCTGGACCCCAAGTCTAATATTTATTTTCTCTGAGGTACCTAGCTACCATTTTCTCTGGGTCTGTTACTTAGTAATTGTCTGGCCTGATGTTAATTGATAGCATGGTTAGGAAAAGATGGGATAAGGGCATACTAGAGAATACTTGGATGCATTTTCCTCCACCCATTGATTCACTACAAGAAGATGGTTGAGAGTCTTGGGCCTTCTGTAGCTACAACAGTAAATATTTTTAATCCTCAGAATACTGCATAATATCTCTCTCAACTGTCTTTTGCATAAGTATGGGTGGTGGTGGTGGTGGTGGTGGGGTGTGTGTGTGTGTGTGTGTGTGTGTGTGTGTATTTGTATGTGTTTGGGGATGTATTACCTAAGCCCTAATTGTACTAAAATGGGGTAGTGGCCTCAAAGGGCCCAATGTGGTTATGGCCCTGCCCTTATGATTAAGCATCAGGGTATCTGATTTCTCTGGGAGCTCCAGTATAGAAGCAATCCCACTAGTGATGCAAAATGAGGTTTGCTTAGGTAAGACGTTGGATGAATGAATGACTCTGCAGAAGAAGGTTCCATACAATAATAACACATTTTTAAGAAAATGCTTTCCTTGTAATGGGAAATACAACCTTGTGAGGTAGGGAATGTACTATTTCCTCCATTGTACAGAAAGGGAAACCAAAGCTCAGAGACCTTAAGTCACTTGCTCAAAGTTGCATAAGTAGTATCAGTGCTGATCCTGGATCTTCTGAGTCCAAATACAGCCTTCATTCCTCTACTACACTGCCTCCATGTATGTCACTCACCAGCTCAGTCAAGGAAAGGCTTGTGTGGGAGTGGCCTGAGGGCTCATGGTCAGGTGGGTGAGTAGGTAGGTGGGGAGAATGCTTTACTGAGATTTCGGCATCTCAGTCCAAGTGGTTAAAATAGCATTAGACAAGTTGTGGTGTGACGGTATTATGCACACATAAGCAGGCACTGTTCACTGGTTAGGCATAAAGTTTAGTGTTCCTTAAGCTGTGGTTCAGTCTGCTCAAGTTTAGGGGCGATGGCTAGCAGAATCTTTTTGCTGGACGCTACTCTCATTATTCTGCCCCCTAGATCTGAAATTAATTTTCCTGTCTAGCAGAAGAATGGGTATGCTATTCAAAAATCTGTCTAGCCCTGAAATGTATTCCATCTCTTCAATGAGACCTTCCCTAGTTAGCCCAGTTCCTTGTGGTATCTTGGGGGAGGCAGTGTAATAACAAAAGGAATCTATAATTTATGGGATTATGAAATGGGGACAGGCATATTTGGTTCTTTGGGTACTCACCAGGAAAGACCATGACTAACATCAGGAAACAACGTATTTCCTCAAAATATGGGGACAAAAGGCCCATAAAGGCAGAGATAAGCAGCAAAAGGGGTACAGAGGCAGTCAGTGTGGGGCCAAGGGATGGGATAGTAAAGGGAGGCAGGCTATATGGGGAAGAGGATGGTGAGGGGGAGAGGCACAGATAATCACTCACATTACCATGGATTAGATAGAATTGAGATCACTGGCTGCATAGACCTTAGGAGATGGAAGAGGGATCAGCGGGCAGGAGTTTGAGGTCTCATTTTTATAGGGTTTTTTGAGGAAATGGACTAAGGTCTATCTGTACCACCTTGGGGTTAGTTCATTAACGTATCCAAATCATTTCAGAACTGTCAGTAAAACTTTAAAGTTAACTTGTCCACATCATCGCAAAATTATCATCACCTTTTGGTGTTCTGCTGATCTTACTGAGAATACCTGAAACGTCTAAGATTTATATATCAAAGGATCAGATCCTGACGGCAGCACCTGGACATACTCTGCTGATTTAGCCCTTGTTACCAGAATTAAATTTCAGTTAATAATAATACAATTTGTAAATTATGCTCCTTTGATCTTTGGAACAGTTTGTATACAACTTTCTTTACGCTGGCTACTTTTAAACTTCCTATGCTAACCAGAAGGGGCAGGGGGATGGTGGTCAGGGGGACCAGAACAAGGTAAAAGTTTAACACACACGAAAATACTGTGGGTTTTTGGAATCAGAGGACTTGCGTTTGAATCTTAGCTGCGTACTGTCTCTACGAGCTTGGCCAAGTTGTTGAAACTCTCTGGGCCTCCATTTCCTTACCTGTAAAGTGAGGAAGTTGAATTAAGCGTTCTCTGAGGTATCTTCTAGCTCTAAATTTTGACACTCTCTCCCTCCTTTTAATATTAATGGTGTTTACTGTCTCAGAGAATCTTAGAAAGGACCTCAGAAGCCAACTAGTTCAACCTGTACTTGAATAAGAAATCCCTTCGTAACGTCCCCAACAAGTCAACCTCCAGTCTTCAGTAAAAGACCTAAGGTCTTTAAATAAATGTAGCCAAGGTCAGAAGAAAAGCAGAAAATTTTGGGGAAAATTTAGAGATAGTTTCTTAGATGAAGGTCTCTATCTCAAATATATAAAGAACTTCATAGAATCTATGCGAGTCATTCACCAATTGATAAACGGTCAAAGGATATGAACAGGCAGTTTTCCATTGAAGAAATCAAAAAATCTATAGTCCAATGAGAAAATACTCTAAATCATTGATTAGAAAAATGCAAATTAAAGCAATCCTGAGATACCATTTCACATCTATTCAATTGCCTAAAATGATTAAAGGGGAAAGCAACAAATTTTGGAGGGGATGTGGAAAAATTGGGACACTAATTCATTGTTGATAGAACTGTGAACTGGTGACCATTTTGGAGGGCAATCTAGAATTATGCCCCAAGGGTTATAAAACTGTTTAAACCCTTTGATTCAGCAATATCACTACTGAATTTATTTCCAAAGATGATTAAGGAAAAAAGGAAAAGAACCTATATTTTCTAAAATGTTTATAGCAGCTCTCTTTGTGGTGGCAAAGAACTGGAAATTGCAGGGATGCCCATCAATTGGAGAACAGCTGAACAAGTTGTAGTATATGATTGTGATGGAATATAATTGTGCTATAAGAAATGATGAGCTCAGTGATTTTAGAAAACCATGGAAAGACTTGCAGGAAATAATAAAGAGCATCATGAGCAGAACCAAGAGAACACTGCATACAGTAAAAGCAATATTGTTTTAAGAACAACTTTGAGTGAATAAGTCTTTTTGACTATTACAAATACCCAAATTAACTACAAAGGACCTATGAAAGAAAACACTGTCTATATCCAGAGAAAGAGCTGATGAATAGAAGTATGTATAGAATGACTTTACATATGTATGTGTGTGTATATATATATGTATATACACATATATGTGTGTGTGTATATATATATATATATGTCTAATGGTAACCATCTCTAGGTGGGGGTGGGACGGAGAAGGGAAAAGGAAGAAAAAAATTGTTTTTGGTAAGGCAATTGGGGTTAAGTGACTTGCCTAGGGTCACACAGCTAGTAAGTGTCAAGTATTTGGTCTCAGGTCACATTTGAACTCAGGTCCTCCTGACTCCAGGGCCGATGTTCTATTCATTGTGCCACCTAGCTGCCCTGAAAAATAAATTTACGTAGTAGTTTTATTATATATTTAAAAGGAAAGCAAATTGTGCATAATAGATTTGTAGTTTCATGAGCAATCATTTTATTTTATTATACTATGTCATGGAAAGTTTGTTTTATTCCATAAATTAAAAATGAAATAAATAAAATTTAAAAAGATAAAGTTCTCTGAAGAAAAAAAAATGACCTTAGGTGAGAGGAAACCCACCATGGCAACCTATTCTACAGTCAGAGAATGCTAATTGTTAGGAAATTTTTCCCTTTATTGAACTAAATGTACCTCTCTGTAACTTCTACCCCTTTCTCCTAGCCCCGCTTTCTGTAGAGCTTCCTGTAGTCCAGCCTAATCCGTCTTCTATGTGATGTCTCAAGTACTTGAAGCTGTCATTTCTCTCCACCCACAGTCTTCTCTTTCTAGGCTAGACATCTCCAGTTCTTTCAATTTTCCCTCATATGGAGGCAAGGGAAGATCCTTTCTCATCCTGGTCACTTTCCTGTGGATAATCTCAAGCTTACCAATGTCCTTCTTAAAATGTAACTCCCAGAATGGAACCCAGCACTCCAGATTTGATCTAACTGGAGAGAGTGAAGTGGGACTACTACTGCTCTTACGCTGGATGCTCTGCCTTTCAATTCAGCCTTAATGGGTTTTCTTTCTTTCTTTTAATCTACAATGGCCTCTTAGGTCCCTTCCAGCTCTGTATCTAGGATTTTACCATTCTAATATAGCATTAGCTTTTTAAGCTACCATATCATATTTTTGAATCCTATTGAGCTTGAAATCCACTCATAACACTCAGATTTTTTTTCAGATGAGATATCCATGGGTAGAATTTTTCCATTTTTCTTTTAAAAATTTCCTCTTTAAATACAACCTGTTATTCTGGCTCATAGAGATGTTTTGTATCTTAATGGTCATCTGACATGCCAGCTGTGCCACTCAGCTTTGGGTCACCTGCAAATTTGTAAAAACTGCACGTATATGGGCAGCTAGGTGGTGCGGTGGATAGAGCATCGGCCCCGGAGTTAGGGGGACCTTGAGTTCAAATCCGGCCCCAGACACATAGCACTCACTAGCTGTGTGACCCTGGGCAAGTCACTTAACCCCATTGCCTAGCCAAAAACAAAACAAAACAAAAAACAATAACAAGAAAAAAACTGCATTTATACCTTTATCCTAATCACTGAAAAAATGCTAAATTGCACACCTGTATCATTCACTCTTAGCATCTGTCTTGTTACCTCGACTAGACTGTAAATTCTTTGAGGGCAGTGACTATATCTAATTAATATTTTTATCTCCCACAGCACCTGGAAGGTAGGAGGCATTCAATAAATACTTATTGAATGACTGATTTCACCTGAAGTCCTTTTTTGGGGGGCAGCGGGGGTCCATTTAGTGAAAATGCTTTTTCAAGTTCAAAAATGAACCAGAATGCAAATAACAAATGGAGTTGAGCAAACCTTGTGCCCTCAGGCATCACTTTCTCCACTTTCAGGAGACCAGAGGAAACTAATGATGGTAGTCCTTCCATAGCTATGAAGAGGCACCTGGGTGACATAATGGAACGCTGCACCTGGAGTTACAAAGACCTGACTGCTAATCCAATCTCAGACACCTAGTAGCTGTGGGACGCTGGGCAAGTCTCTTAACCTTTGTCTGCTTCAGTTTCCTCATTTATAAAATGGACATAATAATAGCACCTACCTCCCTGGGTGATTGTAAGGAAAAAATGAGTTCCTATTTGTAATGTGCTTTGCAGACCTTAAAGCACTATCTAAATGCTAGCTCTTAAGAGGTAACAAGATCATGTTTCAACATAATAAAGTATTCCTATGCATATTGATTGAACCCACATGAGAAACTAAGAATGTAAATTCTTTGAGAGCAGGAATTATTTTAGGGCAGCTAGATGGCACAGTGCATAGAGTGCCAGGCCTGGGGTCAGGAAGACTCATCTTCCTGAGTTCAAATCTGGCCTCAGACACTTACTAGCTATGTGACCCTGGGCAAGTCATGTAACCATGTTTGCCTCAGTTTCCTCATCTGTGCAATGAGCTGGAGAAGGAAATGGCAAACCATTCCAGTATCTTTGCCAAGAAAACCCCAAATGGGATCACAAAGAGTCAGACACAACTGAAAAATAACTGAACAACAACGGAATTATTTTATTTTTTTCTTTTTATCCTCAGCACATAACAATGCCTTGTACATATTAAAACATTCAATAAATATTAATTAAAATGGAAGTATGACGTTCTGTTTTTTGGGAGAAGATGGGAGTAAGGGTGGGAGATAAGGGAACCAGATGGGAGATGTGTGGTACTTACCTTGGTAATAGGATAAGGACTTAATTTGTGATTTCTGTGAACTTCTAAAAAACACAAGGAAACTCCTTTTACCAACACAAGTCAACATGTCCTCCCTAACTTACAGCCTTAGAAAGTTGCTTCGAGCACTGAGATGTTATAACCTGCCCAGAGTCTCACAGTAAGAACCAGGACTTGAATCCATCTTCTTGGTTCCAAGGTTAGCTCTCTATCCACCATGCTATGCTTCCTTGCTAATATTCTGACTCAAAATCAAAGTTGTCTGCTCTTTTGTGAATTGTCTTGACTTCTGGATTGACTAGACTATAAGGTCTGGAGGGCAGGTATCATGTACTCTATCAGAGCAGCATTGAGCACATAATATGGAGCCCGTGATATGACTCATAGGCTCTTCGATGTGGAAGAAGCTATGTACATGGTCTAGTTCTTATCCTTTTATTCACTGATGAAGAAACTGAGACCTGGACAGATGGTTAGTAAAATAGCTTGGTTTCAAACTCCTATCCATGGTCCCTCAGTGTTGTTGATTCCAGACCTAGAAGATTTTTTGTTGAAAGATGAAATTGCTTTAAATGTTGAGGAAGAGGCTAAATCAAGATGGATTCATAGAATTTCCAGGCAATTCCCTTCAGATTCTGTCTCAGAGCAGGGGATATCTTACAGGATTTCTTTCTCAACCACCATTGCCATCATAAAACATTATCAAGCCCTGGAGTTCTAATTTTATTAAGCCAGTAGATGGAGTAGACAGTCTCCTGTGATCTTCTGAAAGATAAAGTCTATGAATGCAGAGAACAAACAAGTGACTCATTTTAATGGATTCCTTTTCAGAGGAGGATAACCTGTAATTTCTCTTAGGTGTGTTTGATTGTCCCATTGTGGTGTGAATCACAGACTTGCCCAAGCCTCTAAACTTGAGGCTGCCCCACAATTCTCAGATTGTCTTTGGAAATCAGAAGGAGTATGCTAGGGCCACTGACACGACCTTTGGAGAATGGAGAGAATGGAGCACAGCCTTCCAAAGTGACAAACTGAGGGCAGAGCTGATTCAGACCTCCAGGATGGTTGAACAGGATGGTTGGGGGAATATGATAGGGAATTCAGGGCTGACCATCTTGCTGGGTGATCTGCTGGCCTGCTGACTCTCCTGGATGTTGTGAGTACTTGGTTTTTTGGCCATTTTTTTTTCCTTTTGAAAATATGGATCTCTCTTGAACCTGATGAATAATTAATGAATTGCCTGGGATATTAGAACATCCTTTGGAACACCTAGTTGTGCAGGCACCCTCCCTTCTATTACTTCAAGGTCAGGGTGGTACATTTTCTAAGGCTTTTTTTACACTTATTTTTCTTTCAAAAAAAATTTTTTTTCCAAACTCCAATTACTAGCTTTTGGAGTAAAAATTCAAAACACCTTGTCAGGGAGTTAGGCTTTCTATCATCCCCCATCTCCTTTTACTTGACAAATTGGACTAGTCAGTCACTGTTTACCTCTCTCTTTTTGGTCTGGAAGGGGAGACTGGTATCTTTTCTAGTTGAGAGTCATTTAATCATAGCACCATGGGACCATAAGATTATAGATTTAGAGCTGGAAGGGACCTCAAAAAAAGTAAGAAAGGAAACAAACATTTATTAAATGCATACTATGTGCCAGGCACTGTGCCAAATGCTTTTACAAATATTTCATTTGATCCTCATAACAACCCTAGAAAGTAGGTGCTCTTATCATCCCCATTTTACAGTTGAGGAAACTGAGACAGAAAGTGGTTAAGTGACTTGCCCAGGGTCCCATAGCCAGTAAGGCCATCTAGTACAACTTCCTCTTTTTACTTATGAGGAAACTGAGGTCAGGGAGTTTAAATGACTGGTCCAAAGTCACCTATGTAGTATGAAAGGTGGGATCTGAAACTAAGCTGTCTGAATTTTTCTAAATGCACTCCAGGGTTACTCTGAAAGTTGCAGTAGGGCTGATGGACGTGCTCACCTTGATTCAAAAGCAGAAACTCTATGCATCCTCCCTTCATCTTTCTCTACATTGCCCTGTCCCAGTCACTGTCATATCTCTTTCAATGGAATCTCTCATTGCTTTGGGTGGCAAATAGCTCACAATCTTTGGTGCCTATCCTCCTTGCTCAAGTTCTGAGATCAGACCTCTGAGCACTCCCAAAGACTGTGCCTCCTGTTTCATTGGCCTAAGCAAAGGGATTGGGGGGCAGCTAGGTGGCACAGTGGATAGAATACTGGGCCTGAAGTAAGGAAGGCTTATCTTCCTGAGTTCAAATGCAGCCTCAGACACTTACTAGCTGTGTGACCCTGGGCAAGTCACTTCATCCTGTTTGCCTCAGTTTCCTCATCTGTAAAATGAGCTGGAGAAGGAAATGGCAAACCATTCCAGTATCTTTGTCAAGAAAACCCCAAATGGGGTCACAGAGAATGAGATATGACTGAAAATCCACTGAACAACAACAAAAAAGAGATTAAAATTGTGTCTCCAATACTTACTACCTCTGTGACCTTTTCTGAATCACTCAACTTCCTTGAGCCTCGGTTTCCTCATCTGTTAGAATGAGGAGTTTTGATTAGATAGCATTTAAGATCCTTTTCAGGTCTAAATCTATGATCCTATGATCACCTTTGAGAATTGCTTTCAGTGCCTATGGTTCCCCAGTGATGGAAAGTCTTGCCCTTCTTTCAGAGTGGACTTGGTTTTGGCAAACATCATTCGAACCCAAGTCATGCGAGTAAGGCAGTGCAGTGAAGCAGAAACAGTCCTAGATTTGGTGCCAGAGGACCTGTGTTGGAGTTCCTGCTCTATGACTTAGAACCTTTGTTATTTTGGACAAGTCATTCAATTTCTCTGGGCCTCAGTTTCCTCCTCTAGAACATGAAAAGGTTGGACTAAATGACCTTTAAGGTCCTGTGAGTAATATTGGACTACTAGTTAATCCAAAAACAAGGAACGAAATATAAAATAATGAAATTAGTTTTCTTGTATGGCTTACAAAATGACTCTGAAGGTGATTCCCAAGGAGAAACTCCAGACAAGTTTTGAACAATTGGACTGAATGCACAAACTCCAAAGACTGGAATGAGACTACACCCATTTGGATGTGTAAATTCTGTTATATTAAAAAAAATCACTGTGTAATCCATTCATTTGTGCTTTTGTTCTTGCTCCCTCCCTCCCTCCATCCCTTCACTTCCCTTCCTTCCTTCCTCCCTTCGTTCCTTCTTTCCTTCCTTCCTTCCTTTCTTTCTTTCTTTTTTCTTTCTTCCTATTTTCTTTCTTTCTTTCTTCCTTCCTTTTTCTTTCTTTCTTTCTTTCTTTCTTTCTTTCTTTCTTTCTTTCTTT
>NW_020954604.1:4893612-4906627 GCF_900497805.2 Vombatus ursinus | reverse complement strand
TTCTTTCTTTCTTTCTTTCTTTCTTTCTTTCTTTCTTTCTTTCTTTCCCTCCTTCCCTCCCTTTTTTTCTTGCAGCATTTTTTGTGCTTAATTTATAATTACACCTAGAATAGTTAGGTTGAAGGAAGACACAAACAGGCTTGTGTGTATACACACACATATACAAATGGGCAACCAAAAAGCACCTTTCTTAATCCCTGGGTAACTTTATGCAAATCCCAGCAGACACTAGGGTTGACCAAAGAGGCTGAAATGAATTAACACCTAAAACCTTAGCATGTACTATAAAGGTAGGGGCCATAAACTCCATCATGGAAGGATACAGGGGACCAATCAAGTACAATTCAGTAAAAGTGTTTGCTTGGTTTGTAATAGTGAAAAAAAAAAAAACAACTTTCTGGATCTCCCTCCTTTAAGGGTATTTTATGTTGAGACCCAAAAGAGACAGCAATTATTAGATGCATTATCATCTTGTATACTACATTATAGCTCCTACTATCACTTTCATTTATTTTGGGGGAAGCCTCCCTGAGGGCCAAGCCTAGTTCAGCATGCTCAGACAAGATGACTGAACCGGCTTCAGAATGAGTCACATAGTGCAATTCATTAGGCTAGGGAACAGGAACAAGCAAGTTATCTCCCCAGATCATAGGTCCACTGATCCTATTCTAGATGCCAGTTAAGCCACAGAAAGTAAACTCAAGGTATAGGAAAAAGCAGGCAAGTCCACACAGAAGGAAGGATGGAAAAAAAAAAAACTTGTAGAAGAGGAGATGCTTGGATACTGTACCTTTGTCTAAGACAACAATCGCTTTGGAGGTTTGGTACTCTGAAACATTCAGTCCCTCCACTTAAGAATTAGAAAAGTGGAGAATAAATGGAGTAGGTGATCATTAATTAATTTGAGGGGAGGGAGTTTGATAGCATCTGAACTCATGAGTTCATTATCTCCCAGTGTGGAAACTTCCTCCCCAGATGTACACTTACAACTTGTCAGTAACTTATGGTTTTAGAGAGTTGCCTAAGAGTACACAGAGGTTGTGACCTACTTAAGGAAAAAAAAAACTAAACAAAACTGGCTCTATCCATCTCACTTAGGCTGCAAAGTTACAGAGCTACTCATAGGCCTGATCCCCCACTCTTATTGGCATGGGTGCTTTAACCTGTTCCATTTTCAGGGGGTTCACCCTTCCTTAGGCAACCTGGTTTTCTACTCTCCACTTCCTATCCTTCCTCTTCCCAAGTTTCGGGAGGCTCCTCATATTGATGCTAAACTTAGTGTAGACACCAGAATGGCAAGATCCATTGAAGCTCAGAATTTCAGAACTCAAGAAATCCACCAGCCTCAGCGTCCTCATATCTCGTCCTCCCACCAGCTGTAATTACAAGTGTAAGCCACCACACACATCTTCAGTGATTTAGCAGTGGATGGACAGCTAATATGTGTTGAAGGCAAGGTTTGAACCCAGGTCTACTTGACTCCAATATACCACTCAGTTTCTCAGGTGATTATTAGCACAGTTTGTAATCCTAGCTAGGATGAACCTAGACTTGTGATATGAAACTCAAATAGTAAGAGATTCCTACAGACTGCATATTGGCTTAGAAAATCACAGAATCTATGTTGTATTGTATTTTTAAATGTATTTTGTTCAACATCTTCCAGTTATATTTTAATCTGGTTCTGTCTAGCATTGGGGACTTTTGCTGGCCACAGGTTTGACACTTGTGACGCAGATAGCAAGATGTCATGGAATAATCTGCTAGCCTACCAGACATGCTCACTAGACTTTTCCGCACTAAGGGCCACTATAATGGTATCCTTCATTGTAAGACCATTAGAAGCTGTTGTAGCCCTATAACTGGGGGCTGAACATAGGGAGGGATGGTTGTTGCCTTCTTGTAGCCTTCTCTTCTACTAGGCCAGCCCTAATTTCTCAGGCCCTGAGCTTGAGGGACCAGGCAGGTTTTTACTCCAGTTCCATTGGAATCATTATAATCATTGTTAGAAGATAGGACTGGAGTGGTATTGGGGATAATAGAAAATAGGAACAGTATTGTAAGTAAATAGGCAGTATTGTACAGTGGAAAATACTCTCATTCAGAAGTCAAGGGGCCTGATTTCAAATTCTACTTCTGATAATACCAGTGTAAGTCAAATCACTTAATCTCCCTGGGCCTCAGTTTCCTCATCTGTAAAAAAAAAATCCTTTAGGGGGAGAATCAACCTTGGAGCTCTCCTCTCTTCCCTCTGCTTGATGCGCCTCTGCTTGACCATGATGACTTTATCCCTATGGATCAATGAAATGTTCTTTTCCCTCTCTGCGGGAAGCAAATCATTGTCATTTTAAAGCAGTGTCTTGCATTTAGTCTAGCTGTCCGTAATTACCATGTCCAGACTAGTAATCAGAAAATAGGAGGGGGCAGTACTCATTTGTATGTATATGTGTGTGTGTGTGTGTGTGTATGCAATGCGTATATATGCACACGTGTGTGTGTTTAGTGGAGATAGTTAAGAGAAAGGAGGCTGGCACTTGGCACACTTCCCAATTCCTTTGTAGAAAAAGGTGTTGATTCACTTCCAGCCCTAGGAGAAGCTGCCATTCCAGATGACTGGGTGCTTATGCCCTTGAAGGAGACTGGATAGAAGGCTCCTGGTAATGAGGTGTGTCAGCTTCCATTCATCCTGGCTTACATTGTGTCAAAGCCCAGTCAGCCAGTTAATTTTTTGTGTCACCACCAGAGGCAAGGTTGTGAAGCTCTTTCCTGGTGGCCCTCCACCCACTTTAAATACCTTTCTTCTTCCTTTCAGTATATTTTCCACTCCCACCCAGTGCTCAAGTCCCTTATTGTCCCTTACCCTAGCTTCCCTGCTCTTTGCTCCAGACTGTTCTTGACCTTTTCTTCCCCTACCAAATCTGTTCTCTCTCCCATTCCTTCAGAACCCCATTGTGTTGACCAATTTCTGATAAACCAATTCAATGCCAAAGCAAAAAAAAAAAAAAAAAGGTCAGTTCAAGCATCACCTCTACATGAAGCCTTTCTTGATGCCTCAAGGTCCTAGCACTACCATTCTCACTTTACATTTTTTTATGTCTATTTTGTTGTTATTTATTCACATCTGTTTCCTCTGGCAGAATGTAAGCTCCTTGAGGGCAGAGACTCTGTTATTTTTTTCTTTGCATCTATAATGACTAGTGCAGTGCCTGGTAATATATAGCAGGTGCTTAACAAATGCTATTTGCTTAATAGTAAAACATTTCCACTTTTATAGGAGCTTTCATTGTTCTAATCTAAAGATGAAGCTAAACACCTGAGGGAAAGATATTTTTGATCAGGGAGGACCTTTCCCTCAAATTATGCTATATCAGTGACTTTATGCTTATTAATTCCAAAGCAGAGTTCTGATAATGTTGATTCTATGTGATGACATATCCCTAGAGCCGTAAGTAAGGTGGAACCCTTAGGGTTTGCTCTAAGGCTCTAACATATGAGCAGCTCACATGGCTGTCCTTTGGCCTGTTGGCCCCATATCATATTGCACTATTGCCAAGGGTCCCATCCTTCTCCCAGGGCCTGCATTTATCCTACTTGCAACCTTCCCTCTACCTTACTTCCTTACAAGTTTTGAGGTCTTAGAGGTCATTGAGCATTTTAAGAATTGGATCCCAATTCACTGGGGGATGGACCATCCTCATCCTCTAGCACTACAGCACCTGATCGGGACAGTTTGTTTTGTGCTGCACTCTCTTAACATCTTTTCCCTGAGTGATAACATTCTTAGAAGCGGTTCTGCTCATCCTTCAGAGTTCAGAGGGCAGGTCTTTTGAAGACATAGGATTTCCATTCTTGTTGGTCATCTGCTTATATTTTAGACCAATGTTCTCTCATTTGTAGAAGGATCTGGGTGCCTCTCACCATTTCTCCTCTAACCTTCCTCTTGGTTTGGTGCATGTTTTGTCTCCCTAATGTATATATCTTGAGTAGGTCTTTGAGTAGGTTTGTGAGTAGTGAAGCCAAAACTTTATAAACAGCCAATTTTGGGGGAACAGTCAAATTATTTCAATCTGATCATTCATTTATTCATTCATGAATCTGTGTATTCATCCAACCAATGAATCAAATGCCATAAATTAAATGCCTGCTGTTGTTCTAAACCCCATGCTTGCCCTGAGGGAGATATAAAGATAATTAAGATATAGTTCTTTCTTTTAAAGAGTTTATAATCTAGTAGGAAGGACATGGCAAATACATAAACTTGTATTGCTACATAATAATATACAATGATTACAAAATAACCATTATTAGATCAAGAAATCATACATCAGTAAGTATTTGTTAATCACCTACTCTATGCAGACACTGTGCTAGATACTGGGAATATGTAGAACAAAAATTCCCTTAATTGTACTGATTATTCATTGTGCTATCCACAATTCCATTAAATTCCCTCAAGATTATATTTCTGAAGTGTGACATGTTGACATATACAATATATAAAGCAGATAAACAATAACCTCAAAGATCAAGATTTGGGTCCCTGGATGGAGGAGCATCCTGCAAATAATGGTCTTGAACTGAGCTGTGAAAGAAAACAGGCATTGAAAGAGGTAGAAGTGAGGAAGGAAAGCATTCCAGGCACAGAGGACAGTCAGTGCAGGAACACAGAGATGGGAATTGGAACAGGTGTGAGGAATGGCAGGTGGGGTGGTAGGTCTGTATAGTTGGACCATAGAGTGCAGGTGTGAGGAATGGCAAGTGAGGTGGTAGGCCAGTATAGTTGGACTGTAGAGTGCAGGAAAGGGAATAATGTATAAATCTAGAAAGATGGGAAGAGGCTAAATTGTGAAGAGTTTTTTAACTGCCAAACAGAGGTATTTATATTTAATCTTAGAGGCAATTGGGAACCACTGGAGTTTATTGAGTAGGGAGGTGATATAGTAAGAGTTTTGCTTTAGGAAAATTGTGGATTTTTGGAGGATGGATTGGAATGCAGAGAGACTTGAGTCAGGGAGACCAATTAGGAGGCTATTGTAATAGTCCTCATGAGAGGTGAGGATGGACTGAACCAGGGTAGTGGCTACGTGAGTGGAAAGAAGGGGATGTATTGCACAAAGTATTGTGGAGGTACAAATATACAAATATTAAGATTTGGTGATAGAGAAGCATGCAGGTTGAAACATAGTAAGGAGTTGATGATGATACTGATGTTGTAAACCTGGGTGACTGAAAGGATGGTGGTCCTCTCATTAGAAATAGAAAAGTTCAGAAGTAGGGGGGCAGACTTTTTGGGGAAAGATAATGAATATTCTTTTGAACATGTTGAGTTTGTAATGCCTTCCTGACATCCAGTAGAAAATGTTCACTAGGCAGTTGGTGACATGGGAGGAAATAAAACATTGTCATATAGTGGAAAGAAGTCAGAGGTCTTGGGTTCAAATCCTGATTCTTCTAGCAGTGTGCCTTAGGTAGGTTACTCTTCTCTGGGCCTTGGTATCCTAATCTATAATACAAAGGAATTAGATGATCTCTAAGGGTCTGTACAACTCTAAAGCCTATGGTGAAGACTATAATATGCAACATGAGGCCTGATAAGAAAATAGGTAGGATCAAAGAAGGCTTCATGGAGAAGGTAGCATATAAGCTGTTGTTGTTGTTGATGTCCCTTCCCTCTCAAAGAGGACCAAGGATGTCACAATGAGTCAGAATTTAGAGGAAGGGCAGGATTTCAAGAAGTGGAGAATAAAAATCTAGATAACTAAAAAATGGATCTCATAACCTATGAACATGAATGGTTTTTATACTATTATATGCCTGAACCTAGAGAAAATTCTGGAGCAGACCATAGTTTTAGGTGATTAATAATCTGCTTGTCATAGTGGAGAGAACAATGGATTTGGGGTCAGAGTTCACATCCTCACATTTTTTTTTACCAACTACCTGTGTGAGGTGAGCACTGAAAATTCAACAAGCATTTATTAAACACTTACTATGCGCTGGATACTGTGCTAAGCTCTCCAAATATAAATAAAAGAAGAAAGACAGTCTCTGCTCTTAAGAAGCTTGCGTTCTAAAGGGGGAAGACAGTACATAAAAGGAAGCAGAAAAGGTGGGGGAGGGGAAAACACCAGGGATCATAGTCTGATAAAAATGAAGAGATGGCTGGCTTGTGCACCCTTCTCCTATGGAGATTCTGGGAGGAGCCATCCAATTAGAGGGACAGGTCAAAGGGTTTGAGGGTTCTTCCCAAGTGTGAATTCCAGGGTTTGAGTGATCTCTCAAGATGAGGAGTAATTTCCCTTCTTTGCACCTCAATTTCCTCATTTGTAAAAAGAGGTTTGGATTATTTGATCTCTAAATTCTCTTCGAGTTCTAAATCTACAATTTTATGGCTTCATGCCACTAAAAATGCTGATTATTCATTGGTTCAAGATATCAGTCAGCTAGATAATGAACACAATGCTCCTTTCAAATCTTACATTGCTATAAGGATCTCAGTCAATTATACTATTGTACTACATATGCCAGGAACTCATTTTTAACTCTCCCTTTCTCCTTCCATGTATTTTAAGATCACACACTGATAACCCTTATCCATGAGGAAATGAATTCTGGACCCTTTCCCTAAATTTTTGTAAAAATTCAGAGCAAGACCTAGTTTATCATTTCAATGTTTTCATGGAATTTTTTCATATTTGCCTTGCTCAGACCTCTTTTATAATACACTGATCAATTCAATATACTTTCCCCCACTTGATGATAAGGAATCTTACAGAGGTGGAAAATCTGAAAACAAAGAAACAAAAAACCCTACTTTAATTAGATATGTATGAAAATTAAATAGAACACTGTCCTAATCAATTCATATTCATAGTATGGTATAGTCCAGTTCACTCACCAGTGGCCACAGTCTATATAGTAGTAATTGCATCCTGGTCTCATATATGTGTGGTTTTTTTTTTGTCAGAAAAAATTAAGGTTGGATCAGACAAATCTATTCCTGTATCTGAAAGACCAATTAAAGTGAATGGCCAACTGGCTAGGGCCATTCAATTTAAATCAACAAATATTTGTTTTTTCTAGGTACTAGGGATGTTTCTGGAGTTACTGCATTCTCTTAGTTCAGATTAGATGTTGAGAGGAAAGGAGGATGAAATAAGGTAATTAATATTTAACAAAGGAGGTTTATTTTGCCTTAACCCAGCAAGAATATACACAAGGATAAAGTGGCACTTAGCTTCTCTGGAAGCCTTGTCTCCCTCTGGAAATGCATCTAGTCATCAGTATGTCATCGGGATATAGTAATTTAGGTGATTTGAGATACATGGCAATTCTGAAAGGCTCAAACTTCATGCGACTGGGAGTTTGTGTGTCCCTAGATAACCAAGATGCTGCATCAGGGAAGCCGGGGCCAATAAGGCTCCTTTTTCCTGGAGGCAGCTTTGTCTAGAGCCTACCCAATGTTGGCTAGGGTAGTAACAGGAGGAGAGCAGGGAAGGGGACTTTGTAGGTCAATCAGGCTCCTGGGGGTCAGTCAGCTTTGTCTTCTTTTAGGTAAAACCTTATCCCAAGAAGTGGGGGATGAAGGGAAGAGTCGCTTTAGGAAAATACTGGTCCTATCACTGATACAAAGCAAAAAACCAGCCTCTATCATCCAGGAACCACACAGAGAAGTAAATACAAAGTAATTTGAGATGGAAGTGAGCAGTAACCATTGAGGCAATCAGGGAACTGGAAAGTGCTTAATTCGTGTCATCATCTCCTATGGAGGAGATGATGATGACATAACCATGGTGATGTAATAATTGTAGTGATGAAAAGAGTTTCTCAAGGATGGTGTCTCAAATGTACCAGGAGAAGTGGGAGAAGTGGTGATTGGGGGCAGAATGCCTGAGTTCTATTCCAGTAGCACACCTGTCCTTGGGGCACAGGATTGAGTGTTTCTGCACCTTAATGTCCTCACCTTAAAAAGGGAGTACTTGAACTTGTACTTGGAACATTGGAAAAAGAGATTAGTGGGGTCATAGGTATAATGTGTTTTGAGCTCCTTGGAGCACAGACATTAACCAAATACTAAGGAAAAATATTAGGCATTTACATAGCTATTCTGCTCTGAAAATCCTCCAGGAAATGCCAATGGGGTTCCATTCTTTGAAGGTATGCTGTTCATCTGCTCTACATTTTAAATCAGTATTCTCTAAATTGTAGAGGATTTGGGTAATTCAGTCACTTCCCCTCCAACAACTTTTCACACACCTCTCTTGGCTCAGTCTATGTTTTCTATTTCCCTGACTTTTCAAAAAGGTTATGGGAGAAATATTTCCTCTCCGAGTTCATGTGGTGGGTAACTGCTACCAAATATATATTTACCACAGTGCAGAAATTATGGAGGAAAAAAATTAGGTTTTATTATTATGCCCAAGCATAGGTTCAGGCCTCAGAGAAAACCTGATCAATCGTTAGGATTCTAACAAGGTTTCTTATAGAAAAAATCATGTCAGAGTGACAAAGAAAGAATTCATTTACATATTGCAATCTTGTGCCTTTCTCTTAGGCTATAAAAGTTTGAAAGATGGCCATAATCCCATGCTTATTTCAATGTCATAAAAGTTGAACAAACTGAAACAGAATCATAACCTTATATATTCCCTAAGGAAACAAACCTGGTTAAACAAACTCCATAGGCAAACTAAGGCAGTTTACATATTAAACTATATTTAGAGGATTACAAATCGATTGATTGAGGAGAAGGATTTACATGTTGCCAAGGAGTGGGGAAAGTTGAGATTCTTCCTCTGGCATTTTACCAAAGAATGCTTAAGGCTCTAAGTAAATTTTTACATCTCATGGGACAGCTTTTGGTCAGGTGAGGCTAAAATTAACCAAAGTTTGCAGGAGAAATGGCCCCAAGTCCAAATAATAAAAAAGGAATTCATAAGTTTCCAGCCAAAAATAACAATAATCTTATATCCAACATTTATTCACCTGTGCAGTAGTCAGTCCTCTGAACATTAAAGATAAAAATAAACAAGGTTAGAAACTTATCACAGGGTGGTTTCTATCTGAATTTCATTGAAAATAAGCTCAGAAGAATGATGTATACAGCTCTGTCAAAACCACATAGAAATGGGGCTACTCCACGGGACAGAAGGATCTGGCCAATACATATTGACTAAGTTTTAAAATGTAATGGTATCTATGCTTGAAGTAAAAATGATCTGGGTTTAAATCTTACCTCGGATATATACTGGTTATATGGCCCTGAGGTCATTTAACATCTCATTAGCCCAGGCAATTCTGTAAGCTGCAGAGCTGGTGCCAGTCTGCCTTGGTAGAGGGAACTTTTTTTCTTTGGGAGTTCTCTATACCAAAGAAATTATAGTTCTGGTTAAAAAAAGATGACAGTTCACATTTGTTTAGAGCTATAAGGTTTGCAAAATAAGCACAGTCTGCAGAGCTCTACCACAACCACTTGTCTGTGCCAATTAAATGATATTAATACCTTCATCTGGATTCATCTTTTCTTCCCTCCAGGTGAAGAGATTCATGTCTGAAAATGGCATCTGCAGTGATCACATTCTGCTGTTTATTATTTTTGTCCACAGAGAGCTACCACCAGAGACCAAAGCTCCATCCGAAAGTAAGCTTGTAAACAAACCACGAAAACTCCTCATTGCCCCAGTCCTCTAGCAAATCCTAAAGCTGGGGTCAAGAAATAGATTGCAGGGTTACTCATGAATCCATTGCATGTTTTCAGAAAGTTTTCTAGAGATTAGAAATTCACTTCTGTTGTAAATATTATCAGGAAGTAAACAAGGGAAAGTTGAGTTGAGGGAAGGGAAAGAAAACAAAACAAAACCATATGACAGAGGGCCAATATGGTGATGGAATAATCAGCAAGTGGAATGCTGCATGCTAAGAAGACCATAGGGAAGCGAGTGATATAATGGAAGTACCAGTGGACTAAGGGGTCAAGAGATCCGAATTCCAGGTGTGGTGTTGATATTTACAAGCTATGTGACATTTGGCAAATTAATTTACCTCTCTGGGCCTCAGTTTCCTCCTCTATAATGAGGAGTAGGCCTGGCTGACCTCTAAAGTCTCTTTACCCTTTGTGTTCATTCATCACTTCTCTAGGAATTGAAGGCGTATTCTATAATATTTTGAAGTCAAGATTAAGTTTGTATTGTTCATGGAGAAGCTTATTGGTAATAGTATCACGACTGCCCTTTCCCAGGGAGACAACGTCCACCAAAGTGCTATTTGTACTAATTGGACAGTTAGAGATCTCAGCCTATATGAAGGAGTAATTTGTTTGTAAACTGTGATCATATATACATCTCCTATAGTGTTTTACACTTTTGAGATTTATTGTTTAGGAAGTGCTTTCCTCAAAACATCTCTGTGGGGTCAGTAGTACAAGTTTTATTATACACATTTTATAGGTGAGGAAGCTGGGATTCTGACAGGTGAATTTATCCCAAGACTTGTCTAATGTCACATGGCTAGGAGGGAGGCTTTCTGACTCCTAGTCCAGAGCTATTTCTGTCAAGGAGGTAGTATGATACAATGATGTGGGCACACCATCCAGAATCTGAATATCTGGGTTCAAAACTCACCTCTGATGCTTACTACCTGGGATGACTTCAGGTCAAGTTATTTACCCTCACTGGGGCTTGTTTCTTCATCTGTGAAATGAGAGGTTTGGACTAGGTACCTTGTGAGGTCTCTCCCAGCTCCAACTCAATTATTCCAATGTTATTTGGTTTCAGTTTCCTTAGCTATGAAATGAGGGGATCAAGCTAGATGCTTTCTGAGGTCTCTTCTAGCTTTAGACATTTCATCTTTTTTTTCTTGAACCTCTTTTTTAAAATAGTTTTTTAAAAATTTTTCCTCCAATTACATGTGAAAACAATTTTAGACATTTGTATTTTATAAAATTTTGAGTTCCAAATATTCTCCCTCTTTTCCTCCTCTGCCCTCTCTCTTAAATGGTAAGCAATTTGATATAGGTTATGTATGTCCAATCATGTAAAATATATAATCATTTAGTCACTTTCGTCTTATTATTACTGATCTTCCTAGCCTCAGTTTTGCAATCAGTAAAATAAGAGGGTTGTACGAGGGTTGTTGCTCTCTGAGGTCCCCTCTAGCTCTAACTTTATTATTCTATTATTATTGTCCTCCCTGTCTTCAGTTTCCCCATCTGTAAAATGAGGGAAGTTGGGCTAGATGCTCTCCAAAGTTCATTCTGGTTCTGTCTATTATATTTATTGACCTTGTCCTCAGTTTCCCCACCTATAAAATGAAGAAAATGAGCTAGGTGGCTCTCGAGGTCCCTTCTATCTTTAGACCTATGGTTTTATGATCCAAAACTATGGTGTTTCCTAAGCAGCCCTGTGGAAGAAGTGTATTATATGGTATTCCCAGCACCAAAAACAATCTTTCTCCCCTCAATGATAAACAGAGGTAAGGTAGGAGAACCATAACAAAAAGCACATTTGGGAATTTGTGTTTTTCAGGTTGGTGACATAACTCAAGGTCTGAAAGAAAAATCAAAGACCACGGGCTTCCAAGGTATGTAATTGGGGAACATTCTTTACCATGTGGGAAAGCAAAGCAGGTCCCTGACACCCTTCAGTTGGGGAACAAAGGTATCTGAGTTTTTAGAACAAATTGAAAGTATTTTCCCTGAATTTATTAGTAAAATATTTATTTTTAGCATTCTGCCTTCTTTTTCAGAGTCAGTGAAATGAGTGAAGTCCTGTTGACTGGAAAGAGAACACAGTTTGGAGTCAGAGGAGCTGGGTCTAAATTAGGGCTCTGCTACTTTTTACCCATATAACCCTGACATATTTACTTTTAACTTTTCTGAGCCTCAGTGCTTTCATGCATAAAATGAATGCAATAATCTTTGTGCTACCTACCTTGTAGGTTTATCATGAGCTTGAAAGGGGCATATTAAAATAGTATATAGCATCTTTTTAGAGTTAGAAGAGGCTGAAGAATAATTTTATAGATAAGGAAACTGAGGCCCAGGGGAAGTTAAGTGACTTGCCTGAGGTCACTCTGGTAGTGTCATCATGGAGACCTGAATCTTCATCCTTTGGCTTCAAAGCTCTTTTTCTTTTTCAATGTTCTATGAAAATACTTTGTAAACTCTAGTTATGTGCATCTATGTGGTAGTTGTTGCTGTTATTTTCATCATCACTATCATCATCATGTTTAAAATATACTTACTTTAGGGAATTAGATAAATGATTAATACCAAGGATGCTAAAGCAGTGAGCTGTCTAGACCCAGGGGAATAATAATAGTAATTAATAATAATAGTAAATAATAATTAATAATAATAATTAATAATAAAATGATAGCTAGCATTTATATAGTGCTTTGTTTTATAAAAACAACATGTTATCTCATGTGATTCTCACAATAACTTTATGAGACAAGCACAATGTACCTTTAGAAAATTATTATCCTCAAATTTACAGATGATAAAACCGAGGCACAGCGTGGTGAAGCCCAGGGTCATTAAACCAGCAATCGTCCGAGGTACAAATTGAACCTTGGTCTTATTGACTCCAAGTCCAGCATTGTATCCACTGTACCATGCAACCTAAGAGTTAATAGTTTATATTAGTTAACATAATAGTTACTATTTAAATTTTGTAAAGTTATATATGTGTACATATTTTGCATATAACTTTATAAAATTTAAATTATATTTTATAAAAAAATTTAATAAATGGTTATAGAATATATTACATCATATTATATATAATTATAACATATACATACACATGTACATATGAATAAACATACAAATATGTGCATGTACTTATGCATATACATATACAGATAAATATACACATTTGTATATGTATGTATTTGCAGATAGATAGGTAGATACATGGATAGACAGGCAGACAGACAGACAGACAGACAGACAGACAGAAAGACAGATAGATAGATAGATAGATAGATAGATAGATAGATAGATAGATAGATAGAT
>NW_020954604.1:4889077-4893602 GCF_900497805.2 Vombatus ursinus | reverse complement strand
GATAGATAGATAGATAGATAGATAGATAGATAGATAGATAGATAGATGGGTATAGATCATTGTCAACCAGAGGAGAGGTTAGTGAATTGATCAAAAGATCTGTCTTTGGACCTGTGCTGTTTCACATTTTTATGTCTGACCTGGAGGGAGATACAGACACCATGTTTTTTTTTTCTTTCTCAGTTTTACAGATACCTCAAAGACCAGAGTCAGAACTGGTATATTGGATGTTAGAGTCAAAATCTGAAAAATCAAGTCAAGAAGTATTTATTTATTTATTTTTGGCTAGGTGATGGGGTTAAGTGACTTGCCCAGGGTCACACAGCTAGTGAGTGCCAAGTGTCCGAGGCTGGATCTGAACTCAGGTCCTCCTGACTCCAGGGCCGGTACTCTATCCACTGTGCCACCTAGCTGCCCCAAGAAGTATTTATTAAGTGGCTATTAAATACCAGTCATTGTGCGGCACTAGAGATACAAAGAAAAACAGTCCTTATTCTCAAGGAACTGACAGTCTATGGAAGAGATAACATGCAAACAATTGTATACAAACAAAATATGTTTGTGCAGAAGTGGAGATATTCCAAGAGGGAAGGTACTAAAATTAAGAAGGATTAGAAAAGGCTTCTTGAAGAAAATAGGATTTTTAATTGAGACTTGAAGGAAGCTAGGTGGCCCAGAGGATAGAGTGCCAGGCCTGGAATCAAGAAGACTCATCTTCCTGAGTTCAAATCTGGTCTTAGATACTGACTATCTGTGTGACCCTAGGCAAGTCACTTAACATCATTTGCCTCAGTTTCCTCATCTGTAAAATGAGCTGGAGAAGGAAATGGCAAACCACTCCAGTATCTTTGCCAAGAAAACCCCAAATGGGGTCACGGAGATCTGGACATGACTGATAAAAGACTGAACTGAACTGAACTGAGGGAAGTCAGAAAGTGGAGATGAAGAAGGAGAGAATTACAGACATGGGGGATAGCCAGTAAAAATGCACAGAGTCAGGAGATTTAGTGTCTTGTGCAAGGATCAAGAAGATGACTAGAATTACTAGATCACAGAGTATGTTGAGGGGAGTATAAGGTATATGAAGACTAGAAAGGTAGAAAGGAGTCAAGTTATAAATAGCTTTAAAAGCCAAACAGGATTCTATATTTGATCCCAGAGGTAATAGGGAGTCACTGGAGTTTATTGAGTAGGTCAGGGGTACGGGGGTTTGGCATGGTCAGACCTGTGCTTTAGGAAGATCACTTTGATAGCTGAATGAGGTAAGATTAGAGTGGGACGAGACTAACCAGAAAACGATTGCATAGTCGAGGTGTGAGGTGATGAGGACCTGTACCAAAGTGGTGCAAGTGTCAGAAGAGACAAAGGAACATATATAAAAGACGTTGTGAAGGTAGAATCAACAGAACTTGGCAACAGATTGGACTGGTTGGGGGGAGTGGTAAGATAGAGTGAGGATTTGAGGATGACATCCAGGTTGTGAGCCTGGGTGAGTAGGAGGATGGTGGTACCCTCAATAGTAATAGGGAAATTAGGAAGAAGGGAGAACTATAGAGGAAAGAAAGATGCCAGCAGTCTAGAAATAGCCTGACTTTAGTAGGAAGAAATTTTATTAAGATAAGTTTAAAATCTCATACTTGCATTAAAAGAATCATGTGCACATGTACTGAATGGGGGTCATGTGTCTATCTGGGCCAAGAGTGGGGAACCTGTGACCTTGAGGCAACATGTGGCCTTCTAGGTCCTTGGGTGCAGCCTTTTGACTGAGTCTAAGTTTTACAGAACAAATCCTTTTATTAAGGGGATTTGTTCCGTGAAGTTTGGATTCAGTCAAAGGGCTGCACTTGAGGATCTAGAGGGCCACATGTGGCCTCAAGAGTGCAGGTTCCTCACTTCTGAGCTAGATTATATCCAGAGGAGGGTGACTTAGACTATGAGAAGACTAGAGACTGTATCATATTTGGATCGGTTGTTGGAATTGTGAATGTAGCCTGCAGAGAAGAAGACTTGGTAGGGGCATCATTACTGTTTCTAAGCATTTGAAGTGCTCCCAGATAAAAGGATTAGACTTGTTCTATTTCCCAGGTTTGTTTTGAGGAAAAGTGCTTTGCAGACCATAATATATGTTGTTTTGTTATAACTTAGCCACAGAGGTTGCCAATTACAGAGACAAGTTTCAGCTAGTTCAAAGGAAAACTTTTCTGACAATCAGAGCTGCCAAAAAATAGAATAATTGGGGCAGCTAGGTGGCACAATGGATAGAGTGCTGGTCCTAGAGTCAGGAAGACTTGAGAAATGTGACCTTGGACACTTCCCTGGACAAACTCATTTAACCTCTGTTTGCCTCAGTTTCTTCATTTGTAAGATGGGGATAATAATAGCACCCAGAGTTGTTGTGAGGATCAAATGAGATAATAGTTCTAAAATGCTTAGCATATTACCTAGCACATAGTAAGCACTACATAAATGCTAGCTATTATTATTATTATTATTGTTAATAGAGTAGTGAGTCCCCTATCCATGGAGGTTTTCAGGCAGAAACTGAATGACCAATTGTTGTGGACTTTGTACAAAGGATTCCTGTATGATCTCTGAGGTCTCTTCTAACTCTGAGATGGTAGAAAGAACAACTGTTTCAATGGCATAAATACCATGATGGAATGTTGTTTGTTTGTTATTTTTTTCCCCCTTGCTTCTGCACATCCTCAGCCACCTAGCAAGTTGGTTGGCAGAAAGTAAAATGTTTAGACTAGTACAGCTTAGCTTTGTGGTTAGAAAGAGGAAATGCAGAATAAAGAAGCCAGGGCTTTCTTAGTTGGAGAAATTTCATGAAGCGTTGGCCTTACAGTCAGAAAAACCTGTGTTCAAATTCCACCTCTGACCTTACTAGCCTGTACCTATGGACATCCCAACCTCTCTGAGCATTAGTTTTCTCATCTGTAATATGAGGAGAATAATACCTGTTAACATCTACCTGAAAAGGTGGGTTATTAGGAGGCCTGAGTGAGATGATGTATGTAGTAAAAGACTGTGGAACTCTCAGAAAGCTATATGAGTGAGAGCTATTATGAGCTGGCTTTCTGAGACAGCTCAACTTGAACAGGGGTCATTTGACTTGTATCTTACAATGTCTTAGAGATCAGGCAAAAATAGCTAGCTGTCTGGCCTTTGGTAATGCTGGTTGAATGTCTCTTCTTTCTCCTCAGCGCAATGCCAAGGCATCTGTATGAATGGCTCCCGCTGCAAACAGTCCTGCGAGAAGCCCTTCCATGGAGAAATAGGATTCACATGTAATAACAAAAGGTGGCAAAAATCCATTGAGACATGCACAAGTCTTACTGTCCAAACACTTTTTCAGGTGATGGTACATTTCTTACATTAATGGGTATGGGCCAATGAAAGGTAATGATAAAAAGTTGGTGGGGGGAAGCTGACCTTATCAGTCTGGAGAATAATTACACCTCAAGCTTCATTCATAAGCTTTTGTGAAGCATAGGTAAGCTTTGATGCCATAATAGAGATATTTCTGATGAGTTCAGTCTAGTACTACACTGGGAGGCTACTTGGCATGGTGATTATGGTACTAGACGTTAAGCCAAAATGTCCTGAGTTTGAATCCTTCCTCAGATACTTACTAGCTATGTGACCCTGGGCAATTAATTTGATTTCTCTCATCCTCAGTTTTCTTATCTGTAAAGTATGAATATTAATAGTACCTACTTTTCATAATTGTGAAGGACTTGTGAGAACCAAATAAGAAAATATATGTAAAGCACTTCGCAAATCTTAAAGCCCTATGTACATGTTAGTTACAATTATTATTATTATTATTATTGCTTTTTTTGGTGAAGCAATTGGGGTTAAGTGATACAATTATTCTTTAGGAAAAATCTTAAAGTTTGTCATACACCAATAATACTACTAGGACTATCCCACAGCTAGCCCTAAATCTCCAGATTCTTCTTTCTTTCCTTCTTGATCAGGCTTCTCCTTCACCCTTGTGCCATTCAATACCTTTAATCTCTTGCTATAAAAATTTACTTTCAAAAAAGAATCTGAAAATGGCAGAAGTGTAAAGAGTTGTTTCTTCCTGGAACAGCTAGTGGCTCAGTAGATAGAGTGCTGGCCTTGGAGTCAGGAAGACTCATCTTCCTGAGTTGAAATCTGGCCTCAGATATTTCCTAGCTCTGACACCCTGAGCAAGTCACTTAACCCTATTTGCCTCAGATTCTTCATCTGGAAAATGAGCTGGAAAAAGAAATGGCAAGCCACTCTCTTTGCCAAAAAAGAGTCAGACATGACCGAACAACAATACCCACATGTATACTCACAAACACACACATATATGTGTATATATTATATATAATATATAATATATACACATACAAACACAGATAATTTAAATTATATTTATATATAATGTATATATTACATTAGATAGATGGATAGGTAGGTAGGTAGATAGATAAATAGATAGGTAGATAGATAGATAGATAGATAGATAGATAGATAGATAGATAGATAG